>NC_140008.1:44582810-44833967 GCF_964263955.1 Coregonus lavaretus | reverse complement strand
ACATACACAACACTGTTTAGGCCTTCGCATATTCATGTATCCCTCTATTCTTCCAATCTTGTTTCCCTCCATTCTTCCTGTGATCAGCTGCAGTCTGCCCACTGCTCCGCTCGAAGACCTGTGTGTGTTCCAACACCTTTCAACAGACCGGCCTGGTCACACCACAATATGGTCCATACCTCCGCGCCGATCCCTCCAGCCCTCCGCTCATCCCATGCTTTTATGACCACAATATGGCGGTGTTAAACCCACAGCTCTCACACATCTTGAAGAGGCACGTAGACTGTGGCAGAGTCAGAGATCACTACTGAATCGACAACCAGTATGACCATTTATTGTAATGTATTTACACAGCCGTGCATAATTTGTTATCTTAGACAAACGCAAATATTAGCATTGTCTTTAATAAGTGGCGGTATAGGTACTGGGAGAAAGGCTTTAAGGTCTCTTTGACCCTAGTGGTATTTTTGTGGGTTTTAGACACAAGACCGAGAGAGTGGAAAGGGACAGAGAGAGACAGAAAAGAGGGAAGAAAGAACAGAAAACAGAAAGAGGGTAAAAAAGGAAACAAAATGGAAGACAGAGAGAGCGGAGGAACAGAGGTGTGCATCCTGTCATGGTTGCACGATAATTACTGATTCGTCCGTTATTGAAGACCTGCTCACTGCTTTCATTATCAGCAACAGCCGCTCAGTGAGAGTGGGGGGTGTGGAGGATAGAGAAGAGGTGGGGGGGGGGGGGTAGCACTAGATGGCAGGTTGAGTACGGAAAGGAGGGAGGCACCGAGTGAGAGAGAGGTTGGGAGAGTACGGGGATCACCATGAGAGAAAGGGAAGAGCGAGAGAGGGATAGGAGAAAGAGGAGTGTGTGTGTGTGTGTGTGTGTGTGTGTGTCTCAACCTGGTCTGTGTAGTCCTGGGGGAAGCTCCACAGCACGGCAGGATCTGGAGGTAATTGACAGACAGCATAATCAGCAGTGAGAAACACAGCCTTCGCAGCGCTGCCTCAGAACATATACATATTAATGAGAGGGTGTGGGGGCAAGGGTTGCTGCCGCCAGTCGGCACACAACACACACACACAGGCAACAATACACACACACACAGTACCACCAGCTAGCTAACACTGTGGAGAGATGGAGATGTGTGTCTCAATATGCTAATGTCTCTCCTTCATGTAGATAATGTGATATTATACACCACATCATCCCTGTTTGGACGCGTGGAAATCAGACCTGCACATACAGTTCACCAAAAAAATAACACACATCCTAGACCCCTGTGTTTGCCTAGATGGAGAGCGAGATGAACATTCTTGAATTATGTTGGTGCAAAGGGCTTCTGGTTGTCTTGTATTGTAATGGGGCTATTTCCCAACATAATCTCCATTAACAGCAATTACAAAGTAATCCTATGCAACAATATGTCAATACTACGTAGTAGGTGCAATAATTAGGCCTACAGTGTTACTACAGTGTTCCTACACGTGGCCAACAGAGGCCTAGACCTAGCCTGGGTTACATCATGGTAGAGATCATGACAAAGGAATAGTTCCAATGTTTAAAAACCCACCCCACATTGCTGGGTTAGCCATCTCAAGCTCTTCGAAAGGATTGAAAAGCAAACAAATCCTATTTCGATCACCAGGGCTAGTTCAATAGCCAAACTTTGTCGAACGTTGCAGATAGAAATGGCACGAATAGAGCCGACTTGATTCCTTATGTCACAGAGGCATGTTTGTACTACAAAGCCTATTTCTATCTGAACGATCCAAAACATTGCGTCCTGCTGAACGCTCCCCAGGTCTAGCACAAAGTCGACCTGAGGAAGAGCTCACAGCCGTAGTGTCACTATCGAATGGGCTTCTGGTAAACATAGTTTACCACAATGTTAGGGCTCCAGAATCCAGACCACAGCAACAGACTAACAACTGTCTTTCTATCCAGAAATGGCCTTAAAGCAGCAATCAGCAGTTGAAACAATAACAAATCAAACTCCCCACCACTGTTTAGGTGAAAAGCTGAGGTATAGGGCTGGAGAAAAGTAACCACTCTCAAATTCATAGCCAGAGCTATGGACTGGCCATCCATGATATCAAAATTATCGTTTTAACCATGTTTTGAGACTATATAGTGTTTGTTTACAAACATTGGAGTGAAATAAGCGTATATTTTGGGTTCTGATGGGGTATGACAATTGAACTAAGCTGATGAGTCATTTATAAAGTTATATTCTTCAAGAATCAAATGGGTACATTTCATTCATTCAGAAGTCCAAAAACGGATGAAGGAACTGCAGATTGCACCTTTAATATGGGTCCGGGAAACTGGTTCAAGAAAACTCTGTTTTAGATTTAGAACTTCAACAGCGGTCATGTTGGCGTCAAGAGTTTCATTTTCAAACACTAAACCATAATCTTCCACTCGCAAGGAGACATACACACATCATAAACAGACCACCATATTTCCCACTGAAAAGGACAACAAGAGCGAGTAGACAGAATCAAAGATGCCTTCCATAATCCTGTTGCATGATTTCACAGGCCTCCTCTGAAAAGGCCCTGACAAAGACACTCTGTGCTCCCCTAGGGAACTCCATCCCAAAATATACACCCACCATCCCTCCATCACAAATACATAAAACACTCCATCACAAATACCACCCCCCCCACCCCCCCGCCCCCCCGCTGAGACGCCAGAGTTAGGGCAATTTTATGCTGATTTTATGGGTGAGAGGATGGGAACCACTGCCAGACAGAGAGAGAAAGAGAGGGAGATTGAGAGAGAGAAGTAGAGAGGAGAAGGAATGAAGGGAGAAAAGGGGAGGGCCTCTTTCCACTCTCTCTCCATCTGACCATAACTCTCCCTAACTCATCTTTATTTCCCTCTCACTATTCCCTCTCTCTCTACCTTTCCCTAACCCCCTCGCCTTACTCCAGTCTCTCACTATTCTCTGTACATCTCTGCCCCTCGTCCCCCCCCACTCTCCCCCATGCCTCCTGCTGCTGTATTGTAGTAGAGTGGTAAGCCAGGCCAGGCGTGTGTTAGGGCCCGCGGGGCTGAAGGGGTTAAGGTGAAGGTTAGGGGGGTAAAGCAGACCCCCGCTGCCCCCTTCCCACCCACCCACCCACCCACCCACCCACCCACACACACACAAGCCCCTGCTGCTGAGGTAGAAAGACAAATGTTATCACAACGACCTAGCGCTCACACAAACACCTATGGGAACACAAACATATTCTGAAATACAGACACACACACTACGCTAGTTTCCATTTGTCATTGTCCTACAACTAAACCAGAAGTCTAACGGCAATCAAAACAAGCCTATCAATATCCTGAACTAGGCCAGACCCCATAAAGATGTGTTAACAGAAGCTGCTGTATACACCACATCTCCATTCACACCAACAGAAAACATCCCCACTTCCTCCCATCCACCTCCCAAAACAAATACCCACTCCATTAGTGAGAACATGTTGTCTCTGACAGTGAGTGACAAGGGGAAAACAACCTATAGCGTATTTCATCTCCAGTGTGTGACAGACACACACAGTCCCTATCTCTTTCCCCTGTAGGTGACAATTGAAATCATCTAGCTATCAGCTATCATCACTGGGTAGTATTCCTCCATTTACACCCCTAGTGAAGGCAAGCTCAGGAGTAGCCATTGATCCCCTCAGCATATTGAGGCGTATGCGTGTGTGCACGCGTATGTCAGCGTGTTTGTGTTTTCCAGCATATAGGCCTATATGTGTGTAAAAAGTGCGGGGCTCAGAGTGTGTGTCCGTCCATTGATCCCTGTGGGCTTCAAGCGTGGCTAACCTGGGACAGGCGCTGTGCGGAGAGGCAACACGCCGTCAGCCCCCAGCAGCTTAGACAACCAGCAGCCAGGGTCAGTGGCAAATCAATGTTTGGACGTCCCACCGAAGCCTGTCTTTAAAAGTCGATATGCATCGCTTTGATAGGGGCTGAAAGGGGGGCCAGAAGGGGTTAATAGGTGAGTGGTGAAGGGAGACAGGGGCGTGCGCGCGTGCGTGCGTTTAATAGGTAAAGGGTGGAGAGGATTTTCTTTCTCAGCTGACACCACTTCAGAGAAAGGATGGAAGCAACGAGCGGAGGGAAACGGAGATGTTAACTATTAAGTGAAATACGAATAAGTGTCAAATAGAAAAGGGTTATAGGAGTGGGTGGAGCTGACAGCTGCTTTTACCGGATTGTTGAATAGTGGTTCGGGAACTGGATTCTCAATCCTCGTAACCCGTGGTGATTTAAAATATTAGCGATAGCGATATTACTGTGCAACGTAGATGTTCCATTTTCTCCCGAGATTGCAAAACAATTAGTATGTTGATGTAGTGCCCATCGGTAATGAATGTTTCAACCTCTGTGTTAAGAAGTCGTGTTTTTACCGTCAGTTCCTGGTTTCAAAGAGCACTGAAAACTACACTAACCTTAGCGTTTCTGCTGCCAGAAACAAGTCTTCTGTCAGCACGCAATTCTGATGAGGGAAAAAATGGCCACACCAATGAAAACTCATAAAGTAGCATCATGCTCTGGGAAACACAACACAACAAAGATTGCACTGTTAATGCACTTGTTTTTGATCAATTTTAGTCAGAGCTTTTTGTATAAGGAAATTAACATCTTTATTTGTTTTAAATTAACATGTACATTGGAGCAGGTTACACAACTACCCACCCTGGTGAAAAAAACTACATTCGAAACAGTCTAATGGTTCAATTACAAACCAACGCTCTTTTTATAACAAGATAACTATTATCTAGTTCTACAGTGCTCAGACAGCTGATGTCATGGCTTATATTCCTCATTATTATTTACCTGTTCTATATAGAGCTAGCCAACGTGGTGTTTCGGTCTAATGGTTTCTGGTGTTTAACGTTAGCCAGCTGTTTGTAGTGTCAACATAATTAACTTATAAGTCTAATCCACCAGTCCTTCGTGACTTGTATCTGCTCTGTGATTGGACCGCAATGCTGTATTGGATGAGTAGTTTGTTTGCCCCCTAACTCTGGTGTGTACACAGTCTTGTACCCTTGAGTTATTTTTCCATATATCACAGTTTATTTTAAGCGATTTCTAATGTTTTTAATTAACCCAATAACCAGCATGTTGTTGAAATGTCTATGCTAAAAATGAGTGGCGTGTCAGTTCCGGAACCATAACCACGGGAAGAGGAGCCCTTTACATCTATAGAACTAACCCGATATAAAACAACCAGTTTACTGCTGTAAACTGCAACCCAGTGGGAGCTGGGGACAAACTTTCCATCATCACCAGTACAAACCGTGAACTTTTAGCTGTTCATTAAGACACCGTGAGAGTGTCAGCCATGTCTCTATGTGACACACAGCGTCAGGTTTAAAAATAGAGTGGTGACATACCACAAGAAGAAATGCATCATACAGGCACACACCAGGGTTTGGTCTAAAAATAGAATACAAATGATGAGCCGATAAATAAAACTGTTGCCGGCCAAAATGACAGGGAGGAAAAAATTATTTACATTGCAAAAATAATGCTTTTTACTCATTGATTGAAATCCCAGTCGATGGAAATACATTTGACCATCATGCTTATCGGTCTATAGGTTAATTTGCATAATTGTGTTGGATTAAATTGACCTGCGTATTTTCGTTGGTCATCATGCATCTTATTTATCCAACACGACTATCCCACGCACACAGCATACAGAGCCTATTTTGAGTGGGATTTCTCCTGCTGCTCCTCAGCTGGTTGCTGCTGGAGTAAAACGTGCTTTTATAAGCCCAAGCGCAACAATCCTAAATGCAATCCCGTGTTAAAAACCATTCAAGTGCAGTCAACAGGCTATCAGTGCGTCACCCACCATTTTACAATGTGAGCTGGAGGCAGTATGCATTTTGAAAACATACTTAATTGTTTTAAACCTGAATGTTTTATTTCATATTCTTTGGTATGTCTTACCTTGCTTCAAAGTAGCCTATAGGCAAAAACTGACCATGGAAATGCGGAGGCAATTATTTTATAAAGACTTCCTAGGCGGCGCGCAAGATTCAAGTTTGGGGAAGCAAACAATTTATCAATTTATAAAATGTATCATATAATGTTTTTTTTGCAGACGCTCTTATCCAGAGCGACTTAAGTGCCTTGCTCAAGGGCACATCGACAGATTTTTCAGCTAGTCGGCTCGGAAATTAGAACCAGCGACCTTTCGGTTACTGGCACAACGCTCTTAACCACTAAGCTTCCTGCCGCCCCGGCATTTCTACTGTTCTGCATGCCAGTTATGATTTACATTTGCGCATTTTTGTGGAACAGTTTAATTTCAATAATAACGTTTGTCAAAAATCATTGTCACATCGTTAAATCATACAAATCGGAATTACACTGAACAAAAATATAAATGCAACATGTAAAGTGTTGGTCCCATGTTTCGTGAGCTGAAATAAAAGATCCCAGAAATGTTCCATATGCACAAAAAGCTTATTTCTCTCAAGTTTTTTGCACAAATTTGATTACATCCCTGTTAGTGAGCATTCATTTTTTGCCAAGATAATCCATCCACCTGACTGGTGTGGCATATCAAGAAGCTGATTAACCCATAAGAGTATAAACCCTGTCTAAGCCGGGGGAGGGGTTCTAAGCTATATGGAATTGTTTTAAGGACATAAGAATTATCCTTTTGCTATTTGATTTTGAATTTTAAGACCACTTGAAGTATCCCCCCCCAAAAAATCGTAAGGAAGTTTGCTCTGAAATGTCTGTCCTATATCTGAGAGATATAAGAAAGTAGGCTTCTGCGGTAAAACGTATACTGGGGTATTTGGAAAAAGCTACGAGATGGTTTTTCAATGCCCTCTATAACGTTTAAACTATTTCTTTGAAGTTTTTTTTAATACCTTTGAATATTTGTAGCTACTTTTTAAGTAAATACCTGCAGTCAACTTGTGCAATACATTAGGAGATAAAGAATATTGCATTTTTCATTTCATCTGTCACATTATTACATAGCTTAAGGTAGTCCCCAGTCACATGGTGTTTGTTTACAAGAACACAATGACCAGAAACCGGAGCCTTGTTAGCTAGGTTTTAACAGAGGTCAAGTAGGCTACTGTGGCTATTTGACCATAATGTAGGCCTACCAGTGGCCTATTTTCAAAAACAAATGGAGAAAATGCATCCCATAACATTTTAACATGGAAATAGCCATTTTATCGTTCAGCCTACAGTAGAAGCCAATGTGTGGTGTTCAATGTAGGCCTACAGTCCATTAGACTTCTGAAAAAAACATGCAGGGCTTGACATTAACCTGTTTATTCACTTGTTCTTCAGACAAGGAGGTGACTGAAAATGCTGTGTTGTTTGATGCAAAAATAAAAATGCATCATTATTCCCATACCATTATGACAGAGAATCAGACAAATTATGCTACCCTCTGCCTATTGGCTACTTAGCTTATTCAAGCCTGTCTCAAAATACAACACTGCCCCTTTAAGACAAAAAAAAGCTCAATACCTGAGACTCGCTTTTCAAAGATGTCTAGAAATGCACACGTTTTGTTCTGAAGTGTCTGTCCTATTCTGAGAGATAGAAGAAAGATAAGGAAACATTTTTTTTTTTATGAACATGTATTTAATCCCTTATTTTTGGCACTAAACAGTCTCCATATTCACTTCCATAAATTCTTTCAACTGGTACCGGGGGACCTTCAGACGAGTCTTGTGATGCGTCCTAGAGCAAAACAACTGAGTCTCACCTTTCCACAGAGGAATCATATTAGCGTGTTGCCCAAACTGATCGGACGTTACAGACAGAAGTTGGCAGATCAGCTGACATCAGACGAGTCCCAAGACGTAGAGCCAAACGGAGAACACCATCGTGTTCGTGAGAGTCTCATCTTTCCATAGAGGGGTCATAATAGTTTTCTAGGCCAAACCGTTCGGACTCTAAAGACAATTTTGCGAGAAGACCGATTTTTGGGATGTCTCATGGTCTGACAAACACCGCTCTAGCTCCGTCACCTTTCACCACAGATTCAGAAGTGCAACATAGGCGGATACGGTGGATTGAGACGCATCCAATGCCCAGAAAAACAAATATGGTATCACTAGCTCAAACTGACAGATTTGTATTATGCTATTTCCATTTCAGTGGGAACACGGACATCGACCTTAGGGGGTTAAACAGCATGATCATTACACAGGTGCACCTTTTTTAATGTATTTTTTATTTAACCTTTATTTAACTAGGCAAGTCAGTTAAGAACAAATTCTTATTTACAATGACGGCCACCTTGTGCTGGGGACAATAAAAGGCCACTCTAAAATGTGCAGTTTTGTCACACAGCACAATGCCACAGATGTCTCAAGTTGAGGGAGAGTGCAATTGGCATGCTGACTGCAGGAATGTCCACCAGATCATTTTATGTTAATTTCGCTACCATAAACCACCTCCAACGTTGTTTTAGAGAATTTGGCCGTATGTCCAACCGGCCTCACAACCGCAGACCACGTGTAACCACGCTAGCCCAGGACCTCCACATCCGGCTTCTTCACCTGCGGGTTCATCTGAAACCAGCCACCCGGACAGCTGATGAAACTGTGGCTTTGCACAACCGAATAATTTCTGCACAAACTGTCAGAAACCGTCTCAGGGAAGCTCATCTGCGTGCTCGTCGTCCTCACCAGGGTCTTGACCTGACTGCAGTTGTAACTGACTTCAGTGGGCAAATGCTCACCTTCGATGGCCACTGGCACACTGGAGAAGTGTGCTATTCACAGATTAATCCCAGTTTCAACTGTACCGGGCAGATGGCAGACAGCGTGTATGGCGTTGTGTGGGTGAGCGGTCTGCTGATGTCAACGTTGTGAACAGAGTGCCCCATGGTGGCGGTGGGGTTATGGTATGGGCAGGCATAAGCTACAGACAATGAACACAATTGCATTTTATCAATAGCAATTTGAATGCACAGAGATACCGTGACGAGATCCTAAGGCCCGTGCCATTCATTCGCCGTCATCACCTCATGTTTCAGCATGATAATGCACGGCCCCATGTCGGAAGGATCTGTACACAATTCCTGGAAGCTGAAAACGTCCCAGTTCTTCCACGGCTTGCATACTCACCAGACATGTCACCCATTGAGCATGCCTGAGATGCTCTGGATCGATGTGTACGACAGCGTGTTCCAGTTCCCGCCAATATCCAGCAACTTCGCACAGCCATTCAAGAAGGGTTGGACAACATTCAACATTATCAGCACAGAGAAACCAGACACATGCTCATTGCTCACATGGAGCACTCCAAACAAAAGACAAGGAAATAATTGACAAATCTCATAAATGATGGTTATGAAATAAACCAAAACTTGTTTCTCACAAGTGTAGCAGGTTGTGAACTCCACAAACAATGCTTCCATTCCGAGAATGAGAACGGTAAATTACTGTAATTAATACATGCATTAACAGAAATTAACATCACCAAATGACGGGGATACATTTACTACTGGTAACATATGTAACGGGGAATTTATTAAAATGTAAATGAAAGGGCAAACAATTCACACAATGAAACGATGAATGCGCAAGAATTGGCGAGTGACAGCGGAGCCGTTCTGGGAGAGAGACTGGCCTATATCTTCGCCACACACCCCTCCCCTTCTTCTTGTCACAACAGTTAAAGTTATACTCCAGACACATTATCGCCACACATATTTGAGATGCTTTTCACTAAAACAGCCGCAACTCAATAATCAGCTAGGCCTATTGCCATGTGCGCTAACAAAATTGCAGGCATCCCCAAGAGGCATAGGCCTACGAGCTTGTGATTTATAACAATCAACAGCTATATTATTAAAGAAGCTAATGATCCTCGATTCCTAGTGGCTAAGTCATGCTTTCTGGTGAAGTATTTTGAATGATTTGATGTATTTCTGCATAGACAGTAATTATATAATTTTGGGAAATGTATATCCATTTACTTCCCTATTGGATCCACCACTATGCCATTTCTCTCCTGTTCTATTGGTTTTTATATCAACTTTATTTCATTGTCCAGAAGCCCAAATGCACAATCCTAGTCATATTAGCAACCCATCCTAGTTGTTTTATTTTTAGTTTTCCCCTTTTTCTAAGTTTCTAAAATAGATTTTCATCTCTGCCACATATGAAACTGCTATCAGGTGCACTGTTTAGAATGGCGTTTTCCCGCAAATTGCATTTTGGCAAATGTTTGAAAATAACATTTGATTGGCCACTTCGTTACATGAGCTGTTCTGTTAAGATGAATTACCATAATCTGAATGCGATTTCTGTCATTCTGAGCACCGTGGGTGGACGCCCTTCCCGTTCACGTTGTCTGACGCCACATTTTCCTAACGGAAACCCATAGACACACATACACTGAAGATTGAGATGTATCGAACACACATTGAACCAATGAGTTGTAGCTGTATACTACTGATTCATAAACAGTATTAAATATGTACAGTATAAATCTAGTATATAAGCTACATCATCTTTAAATGAGTGGCACACATTTGCTCACAGAGCAGGCAGAATGTCTGTTGTTGGTTTTTGCCTAATCCCAGAAACGACTGGATAGCAGTTTGATTGAATGTTGGATTGAATAGGAATCTTGCTTGTTAGGAGGCCAGATTCCATATGGAGAGTAGCAGTTCTGTAGTGAGAAGAAAAGGTTGAAAGCCCCTCCGCATCCCTCTCCTCTACACCCACCCCAAGATGAAGGGCCCTGTAGTGCCTCCCTCTTCTTGTTCCTCCTTTCTCCCTTCCCCTCCTCTCCCCTCTCTTTCTTGGCCAGGGGTTAAACTGCTGCACTCTAACCTCGCCTTGGCAATCCCTTCTTTCTCTCTCCCACTCTCCCTACCTCTCTCTCTCTTATCTTTAAGAGATTTATTTCACCGTATGTAGTGGGGCGGATTAAGGCCCCGGCCTGTATGGCCTGGGGATAAAGACATTGTCTTAGCGGCCGCCAGTTTCTGACTGAGGAGGCAGCGACCGGCCGGGAGGAAGCTGCCGCTACTTAACATCCACAATGGCCGCCATTGTAGGGCCAGGGCTGCAGGGGCTGCAGGGGCCTGCTTCAGAGGCAGTCTAGACTTTGAGCCAGCTAGTCAAGGAGCTGCAGGAGAAAATCCCATCAGCCACTGGAGTGAACGTTAACTAAGGTAACCTGCTGTGAACCTGATGACGATGTCAAGCCAACATATGGCCCCAAATGTCTATTGTCGGAACGGAGAGCTTTCTTCCCACTCAAGAAACTGGAGGGGGTGAGAGGGGGCCACGGGGGCAGGGGAAGGGGGTTAGGAGCCTAAAGGAAGGAGGAATAACTGCGGTCATGGCTTTACTTCTGGATCACTAGCCTTATTCTGGCTCGGAGGAGCCCTACCCCCAGAAAACAATTAAAGGAGTAGGCAGATTAACTGGCATCTTTCAACTCGCGCTGAATGAAAACACTCACAGACGTTTAAAACATGTTTTTCTCCCCCATTTCCTCTCTCCGAAATCACACAGCCAATGGCATTACATTTCATGCTGATTTAGTAGGCAATGGGCCCAAGAAAGGACATTTCCCACTGATGATATGGTCCTTAAAATGTACTAGTGGTGATCAGTCACACTGTGTTAGAGCCTGGGTCAGTAAAAGTAGATAGTATGGCTTAGGCCTGTGTACTGTGTGTGTGTCCTGAAAAAGCCTCTCAGCAGCACCATTTTGGGGGAAAGCATTGCAGTTTACATTCCAACTGTAGGTACTTTTTGGTTGCTGCAGGGATTCTAACTATACAGGCAACATACTGTATATCTGAGTAGGGTCTGGGGATACTCCAATTACACTGAATCTAAAGCCGACAAGCACAGCATAACAGGGAGAAGGAAAAGGAGCTTCAAGAAGATCTGACCCTGGTAATAACACAGTTATTTCATCTGCAAAGCTATCTGGGCGCTACCAGGATAAGCCTTACGGAGAGAGAGAGAGAGAGAGAGAGAGAGAGAGAGAGAGAGAGAGAGAGAGAGAGAGAGAATAGGGTGGCACAGAGAGAGCGAGAAGAGAGAGAGAAAAAAAATTACAGAATGTAGAGAGAGAAGAGTGTCTCCAGGCTAGTTGGGAAGCAACCCAATTTCACAGCTTCACGACTGAGCAGAGCAGCATATGGACGCTGGCGAAGCGAGCTCTGTGACAGGCTCCGCTCTGCGTATGTATCACCACATATCAACACTGATGTTCCCAGTTAGCCTCCATACGGGTCCAACATTATGTCAAACACTGGCTACGCCTCAGTGAGTGAGGAGCTAGCTAGCGCTGCCTTCCTCCACACTACGTGTTTGTGTATAGGGGGTTATAAAAAGAATGCTTGCTGTCGTTGATATCTCAAGTCATACGGAGTGCACTGACTTCCTCTCTCTCCACAATCAAAGACTGTCTTTGACTCCTACATTGTGATGTGAATTCCAAATTCCAAACATCAAGCGTGCCAGGACAACATTAGTTCTAGAATAAACAAACTCCCAAATCCAGATTGTAGACCTAACTAGACACCTGTAGAACATTATAAGTCTAGACTGGCTAGATGAAGTGTCAGTGCTGCTCGGTTTAGCATTCCACCTCAGGTGTGGGTAAAAAAGATGCACTGCAACAGAGCTACTTCAGGTAATCACACATTTCTCCCCATATTGTGCAACCATCTGCCTCATTCACGCATTTAAAAGCAGAGTACCTGTGAAAAACTCAATTACCCATACAAAGACATAACGATTTCCCTGGAAAACATGCTTTGAGGGGACTGGTACAAGCTGCCCCTAACAACTGATTTAGGGTCAGATACAGGTAAATCTCGTTAATGGTAAGGTTAGGGCTGGCGAGTTTAAGTGGAGAGGGGTAGGTTAGGGTAGGGGTTTTCAAACTTTTCTTGCCCAGGGAACCCCGCCCAGGCAAACTGGCGACCCAGGGACACTCGTCATATCTTAGCAAAAAAAAGTAAAGTCATGTCTTCTCTTACCAGGTGAATGATAATGGAAAGCAGAACGTAATCAACATTTTTCAATAGATTTGGTAGACAATTTAGATATTTTGACCTCCCGACAGTTCATTGGAATACGAAGTTTAAACTCGAACATAATCTTTTAGCTAGAAAGGTATCATGGCGGCTTAGACATTTTTTGATGTTGTAAAACAAATTTTCTGCAATTCAATACGGTTTGAAATTGAGATGAAAGACAACTTTGCAGTTTTAAAGCAAATCTCCTGCAATTCTATGCATTTTGCCATGGCTAATGCGGTGTTCCATTCTCTCAACCAGCTTCAGGAGGTAGTCATCTGGAATGCTTTTCAATTAACAGGTGTGCCTTCTTAAAAGTTAAATTCCACAAATTATTTCCTTCTTAATGTGTTTGAGCCAATCGGTTGCGTTGTGACAAGGTAGTAGGGGTATACAGAAGATAGCCCTATTTGGTAAAAGACCAAGTCCTTATTATGGCAAGAACAAGATTAGCAAACACAACGTGCCATTGGAACACAGGACTGATGGTTGCTGATAATGGGCCTCTGTACGCCTATGTAGATATTCTATTTTTTTTTTTTTTATCAGCCGTTTCCAGCTGCAAAGCCATTTACAACATGAACAATGTCTACACTGTATTTCTGTTTCAAAAACAAGGACATTTCTAAGTGACCCCAAAAGTTTGAACGGTAGTGTATGTAAATTTGATATTTCCGTTTGTCTTTTTTATGAATAAAAAAATAAAAAAATCCAGTTTTTGTTTTGTCATTATGGGGTATTGTGTGTAGATTGATGAGGGGGGGAAACAATTTAATCAATTTTAGAATAAGGCTGTAACCTAACAAAATGTGGAAAAGTCAAGGGGTATGAATACTTTCCGAAGACACTGTACATATAAAAACTGCGGACCGCCTCCAGTAGCTCGGCCAAAACCCCTGGATTAGGGGGCAAAGTCTAACTCAACCTTAGAGGGCTGTCATAGCTGCCACAACCTTCAATTCTTACATCCTTGGGATATAGGCTAAAGGATGGATCTCCCTCCATGACATGAAGTGTAGTCACGGGCGTAGAGCAGTGCACTGTACATATGGCGCCCAGAGGCTGCTAGCTACCGATGATGACAGAGTAAAGATTTGCCTTTGGCGTCTACACGCTTTTGCCGTCATATTGTAGCAGGGATCTGAGGTTCACATGAGGAGCCTGTCAGACAGCTATCAATCTCTAGTGGAACGACACCACCGCTGCTGCTTCAAGGGTTCAATGCAAACATGATACTGTTGGAAAGATGGACAATCCTGCAGTGTTTCGGTTTCTCATCTAAAGTAGCTAGGTGGACACTACTTGGTTCTGTTGCACCATGCATCACAATTTGTCAGTTCAAATAGAAAATGTTCACAGCTCTAGATGTTTGTGTGGGGTACTTTCTGGACCACCTCAGAAAAAGACACACGGGAAACACTCAACCTGGATTTATTTTTAGCTCAAAGACGCAGCATTGAGGGTGTTTTAAAGTTGTCCTTGTATCCGCTTTCACTGGGGCTAGTCAGGCTACACTCAGCATACATTTACATGTTTGTCAATTAGCAGTGCTTTCATCTTAAGATATCTGGGTGCAACAACTACATAAATGCAGTTTGTACTTATCCTGCCTTAGCATCAACAACAAATGAACAACAATGATTCACGTAAACAATCAATGAATAAGCAATGACTTGGCCTACCACTACACAAGGACATTAGGTAGAGAGAGGCAAGGTTGAATGTGTATTCACTATCCTATTTCACAATGCCATAGCTCTAATCTGTTAGCCCCGTCATGTTGCTGTTATCACAGCAGATTCTTCTCTACTAGGCAGTAACTAAGAAACTACAACTACAGAACTGCTTTCTTTCCTCACCTTGAAAACTAGATAGGAACTAGCCTATATGAATGTCCTGAGGGATTATGACAATGAAGCTCTAAGGAAGAGAATGGTGGGGTGGATCTGAGCATGCACTAGTGTACTTAAACAATGACAACACTGAATATGCTAATTCCCTCTGACACTCAGAGAAACAGAACACCCCCTGGACCAATCATGTGAGAGAATGACGTGACAACAAATCGAGTCACATGTTGCGCAATGACTAAATGGCACGACTCATCCCTCACAATGACAACCATTGGCTGTGACCTACCTTCCGTTGTGAAAAATGGGCTGCTTCCCAAATAAGGGGCCGATACTCCCCATCTAAACGGCAGCATATTCCCAGTAAGCGTATGTACCCAGGCGGTCAGTGTAAAATGGGAGTGTTGCTGGCTGACTGAGAAACAGTACAGCCCCCAGAGGAGATATGGAGTGGTTAAGGAGATGCAAGACAGACACACGCTCCACACTATAGGCTACAAGTTTATTTTGGCGCGGCATGGCACTTGATTTTTTTCTAACCTTAATAAAATGACCCACAGTATCAGACACTAATAATGGAAATGAACAAGAAGATGAAGATCATTTTGTAGTTTCCTTCTGCAGGGTGATCAGTTAGGCTATTCCAAGTTCATCTGGGTAAATATGTTCAAGATGCAGTATGAGAAGTAGTGGAGCCATAGGTCACAAAATCCTGTCAGTCGACTGAAATATCTGTGTAATGGGTAAATCCATTTGAATTGAATCACATTTTAACAGCATACCTTTTGATTTAAACGTTCCATACATGTTTGCCCATAGAAGTAGTAGTCAGAACGTGACTTTTTGGACCTGAATGCTAAAACGTTCAGGAGATAAAGGTGTTCAGAGTTGAGCCATTTTACATAGTCCACAATACCATGAGACATCCATGTCGTCATCACTGGAAAATATTAACTGTTGAGTATGATATAATTTAACAGCTTACCAGCAGTGTTGTCAAACTATTTCATAATATCTTGATTTATTTTTATACAAATGTCATTTTTAGACCTTTACCGGCAATTATCTAAAAACAACGTAAACTCAGAGTTGTAGCTTAGACCCTATTTCACATCATCTGAGGTTTTGGTGTCTTACTCACCATTGGTTGAGACAACATACTCTTGAATACTGAATAATTCATAGAATGGATCTGTCCCTTCAGACCACTGCAATTTAGATGTACACCATTGAAATTTCTACTTCTAATTACTACCACAATGATGACCACCCACCGTTGAATGTCAAATTAAATAGTACTGTCTATTCTATTGTCTAAATTTCTAGGATTTCAATAGGTTTCCTACGGAGGATTGGCAGTATCATTTAAAACAACAGATATTCCCTCTGATGTGTGGACCTCCAACCATCTTTGTGGTAAAATTTTTAAGTTAACATTTCAATTGTATTCCCATTTTAGTACATTTATCAGCCAAAACATGACACCCACCCTGTATTCAAGAGCATGTCGTTTCTCAACCGATGGTGGGCACAACACCAAAACGTTAGATGATGTCAAGTAAGGTCTAAGCTACAACAAATGTGAATACACATTTACACAGTTTGATAATTGACCAGACTGAACCAGGTTGTTGTTTTCTCTTTGTCATTATGGGGAACGTATTGTGTGTTGATGAATGAGAAAAAAAACGATTTAATCCATTTTAAATTCATGCTGTAACACAACAAAGTGTGGAATAAGTCAAGGGGTATGAATACTTTATAAAGGCACTGTAAATGATATCAATCTCAACCATTTATCTTCTCCAGTGACGAAGACATGGATGTCTCATGGAATGGTGCAGTGTGCAAAATGAGTCAACTTTGAGCACCTTTATCTTTCAAATGTTTTGGCAAACATTCACTTTCTGAACACTTCTACAATGGGCAAATAAGTATGGACATTTTCGATGAAATCAAAAGGGGTGCTGTCAAAAAGTGACTGAATTCAAAAGGATTTGCCCTAATATGAGAAACAACAATATTCTCCATCACCACATTTACACAGTTGCTACTTAAAAGCCTGGGCAGATGATCAGAACTACAATAAAGCATTAAGAGATCATTCTGTTCATTGGTAAACTAGGCCATTTCAGCATTAAATTCATAAGATCCATCCAACCATTATTCTTTAGACAGGATTATTGATGGAGGAAAACCCTGGTTTAAGACAACCGTTATTGACTCTCAGCCAACACAACATGTCAACAAATCACTTTTCAGTCATCGCATATCCAACTGGCTTTGGACCAGCAACGTAATGAGGTAAACCAACGTAATGAAAATGCATTGGCGTTCTAGTAATAATTAGCCTAAGCCTAATAAAGAAACACCTATTATTGTAATTACATTTTTCCCCCCAAGAACACTTCCACTTCCCCCAACCCCCACACTCATTTGTCAGTTGGTTGAAGGTGAGAGATTACCTGCACATCGTCAACGGATGATTCACAGGATAAAATGAGGATGTGAGAGGGATGAGGCAATGGGAAACTTGTGAATCTCCATCAATAAAAATGGAAATATTAATTATTGATCAGGATCGTAATTTGTCCTCTTTTCAGCAATGGGAAGAGGTAGAACCACTATTTATAGCTGCAGAGAACCATGTGCCTAGAAGTCTTTCCATGTTCTCTGACTGGCATCATTACTGCATTCAGATGAAAACAGCTCACATTCACTGCAATACGAGAGAGAGAAGAGAGAAGAGAGAGAGAGACTATAGAGGAGAACCAGAGTTGTAGTTTCTCTTCAGTTGTCAGACAGACAGCGCCAACATTGGCAAGACAGACAGCTACAGGGTTGCCAAGCAGCCAGAGGCCTATCCTCCACTGCCCAGTAATGTCCACCCTGCTGTCTGTCTCTCTACAGTCCAACAGAGCAGGGCCCGGAGACCAGCAGGACTCTATAGCAGGACTACTGAGTCTCAACGTCTGAGTGACAGATGAGAAGGAGCTAGAAATTAGCTGTACAACACTAACAAAAGAGCAAGGCAGAATGAGATGTAGATAACCGCTCAGTTTGACACTCAGTTATGATGAGACTTCCTCATTTCAACTTAAGAAAAAAAATAAAAACATAAGTCAGATATTTTTCCCTCTACATGGAAGACAATTTAACTAACAGAAAGGAGAGAGTGAGAGAGTGAGAGACAGAGAACAAGAGAAAGAGAGAAAAGGGTGTGAGACCCGGGGGTTCTCCAGGAGTGCGTGTGTGTGGAGTATGGCCTCTCTTATGACCAATCAACACCCTCCTCGTTACCAATGGCCTTCCACCTGGGTGTGAGCCCGCTACAACCACCCCACGAGGCCAGCAGCCAATCAAAACACAGAACCACCATGCGGGAGGTCAAGGTGCAAAAGTGACTTTTTTGCAGAATGTCAGCATTCAACCTTTTCTAAAGGTTCTACCATGCCGGTGTTTTGCAGTGCGAATACGCAGGAAGGGAGGAAGGCGGAGGAAATGAGAAAATGCATATGGAAAGAATATGTGGAGAGAATAATATCACAGCAGTGCTTGAGGGTGTGATACGGTAGCAGGGAGGCAGAGAGCAACGCAGCCGGCTAACTAGCAGGCAGGAGGTGACATTCTGAGACCTTGGGTTGCAGTGAGAGAATGTTCTCTGGAACGAGAACAAAAGTTCTGATTCATAATTGGTGCATGCATGGAGTGAGTAAAGTTAGGAGGGTATCTGAATCAAAGGCCATACTGTTATTACGGCTGTCCGGATCCTCAACTCAAGTCTATTGAGATGCAACTGTTATCAGGATAGAGAAAGTGCATCAATATCAACACAGCCATCACGCAAATCATCTCAAGTAACTCAGTTCAAAGTGTACTCCTACAGTATTACCAGTAAAGGGCCATCTGAGACACGCCATGAATTCCGGTCAATAATTCATTGGAACAAGACACATTACTCGATGGAACACGACCACTGTTCCAGTTCCACACACAGAAACCAACGGTACATAAATCAAATACTGATAAAAAAAATCAAAGACTGACATCAAAGACTGATAAAGCCACTGACTGGTGTTGTGTGTGGTTTTTTTTCCAACAGCAAATCGTTCAGCTAATTGCAGCATGAGTGCAGTTGTAAAATGGATATGGTGATCTATTAACTTTATAGCTTTGTTACCGGGAGCAATCTGGCTGGAGCGAGCGGGCTAGGACAGGTAGCATCTGTCCCCACCTACTGCCGTTGGTTGGCACCGCTCCGCTAGTATCATCTGCTAGCTTTGGCAGCGCCCTGGAAACACATCAATATGACTCTATGTAGCAGAGTGCTGGCCGGGGCCCGCACTAGCTAGCATGCCAGTCACTCTCAGGGAGCCGACATTAGCTACCTCAGCTCGCTGCCTGCCTAGGCATCCACTGTGCTCTGAGCCAAGAGAACTGAGCAGGAGGGCTGCTCTCTATAGGCCTGCTGGGGAAAGCAAAGGACTCAGCAACACAGTCATAGAGAGTTTGACCAGGTTGACCAATGTTACAGTTAGACCCTGTTGCTTCCTCTATCTAAGCATTCAATTCTTCTGCCCAGAATTTTGATGCAGACCCAAGTTCCTCATCTTTTAATTTACTTGAATATTGAGCCCTGACGATAACTCTATGGAATCCCAAATAACATTTCTGCCTCCACAGTCGCAATAATTCTTAAGAATGGGGTACTGAATGCTTGTAAATATAGCCTAGTCTAACGACTCTAGGCTAGTCCATGAACAACCAACAAGATGTCACTCTCCTAAAGGTTTTGATGACTCATGGTCAGACATTTTTCAGTGTCATGCCCATTGTTCAATACAATCTCTATGAGACAAAACCTTTCCAGAGGATTATGCATTCATTTGTATGCATTGTAAGAATGAACCCACTCATTTTACATCAATTTTGAAAGAATGAAACCACAACACTGGCTCCCCTAAATTACATAACCCCAAATGTATAACCCCAAATCCGCATTGAAGAAAGTACTGCATCCAAGTACCAGAGTTAGAAGCTGACTATTAAGTTGAAGGCTTTAAGTCAGAGTCCAGCCCAAAGTAATGTGCAACAATATCCCCTATGGGTGAGTGGTCATCCAGCCCAGCGACCAATGCAGTCAGTCAGAATAACCCTGTACTGCAGAGTGCTGCTCTCAGGCCTCTTATGAAACCCTTCATGGGCTGTGCTCTACTACTGGGAGGTGGATGAGCTGGCCTCATAGAATACTGTTAGACCTCAAGAACAGTGCTGTTAGTATAGGTTAGTATAGGTCTAAATGCAATCTATTATCATTATCACTAGTGTGTGCGTGGGACTGGAAGCAGTATATATACATACATGTATGTATACTATATAGAATATCCATACCCAGACAGAGAAGTTCTCAAACATGGTTAACGTTAAGAGCAACATGCACTGTGTGTTTAATGATAGCTAATTATAGTTTAGTCAGCAATTCAAACACACTTACTGTACGCAAAGACACACAAGACCATATACACATATTCTCAGAGATCTTTTGGCCAAAATGTGAAACCTGCATCAGACCAAACCCACTGTGTCCTGAAGTTGCCTGTATTTTTAAATTGTTTTAATTTTAACTAGGCAAGTCAGTTAAGAACAAATTCTTATTTACGATGACGGCCTACACCGGCCAAACCCGGACGACGCCCTATGGGACTCCCAATCACGGCCGGTTGTGATACAGCCTGGAATCGAACCAGGGGGTCTGTAGTGACGCCTCAAGCACTGAGATGCAGTGCCTTAGACCGCTGCGCCACTCGGGATCCCTACTACTGTGTCTCACTGGCCTAATGCCACTACTATAAATGGAAGGTGTTAACCGCTGTTGACACATACAACAGAGGACAGACAGAGTGGTAGGAGGGTGTGTAATATATAGGCTGTTTAAAGTTTTATTAGTCGTATGTACAGGATAAACATGGTATACACCGTCCAACAAATTACTTACTTGCAGGTTCCTTCTCGACAACGCAACAACAATAAGAAAAGATAAGAATATGACCATAAAGTAAATGCTCAGTAGAATAGAATAATCATTTTAGCATCAGTATAATACAGGAAGGCACAATTTATAGTGCAATATTTACACGTGTTTTGGGGAAGAGGGGACAAGTGTTTAAATCGTGCAGTATTTAAGAGTCTGGTAGCAGCAGTTGTGATGTGTGTGTAGCATGAATGAGTGAGGGAGTGAGTGAGTCAGCGAGTGATACTCTGATACAGCTTCTGGCTGGGGCGTGTGGGGTCCTTGATGATGCTTCGGGCCTTCCTCAGGCCAACAAGCTCTCACAGTATCTTGTCAGAATTAATCCATGTTTCTCAAACGTCAAATGTTGAAGTCATTTCAAAAGTCATATTTCAAAGTGTTTAAGTATAGGCATTAACTGGTTGAGGTAAGGGTTAAGGTTTGGGATAGCCTTAAAACCAAAATTTCGAAATTCGAACATGCAACCTTTTGTACCAGAGGCAACTTTCTATCGCTGGAAACAACTTTCTATAGCTTTCTATCGCTGGATTCGAACATGCAACCTTTTGCACCAGAGGCAGATGCTTACGACCATCCACCATCCCCGTCCACAGAGCCCTAGCAAAACCGAAACCTACTTGAAGGTAACAGCGCTCACTGTTGCACCTAGTGGCCGGTTTCCACGTCATCCCCGACGTCCTCAGACATGGATGGACGTCTAATACTGACTTGTATCAAGGGTGACCTGGCTGCTCAGGCACCGTTGAGTAGATGTCCTGGATGGGTGGGAGCACGGTCCCAGTGTTGTTGCCAATCCTTCAAGGGTTTTTCTTTATTTTTACTATTTTCTACATTGTAGAATAATAGTGAAGACATCAATACTATGAAATAACACATATGGAATCATGTAGTAACCAAAAAAGTGTTAAACAAATCAAAATATATTTTATATTTGAGATTCTTCAAATAGCCACCCTTTGCCTTGATGACAGCTTTGCACACTCTTGGCATTCTCTCAACCAGCTTCATGAGGTAGTCACCTGGAATGCATTTTAATTAGCATTGTAAAAATGTATGCACACACATGACTAAGTTGCGTCTGCTAAATGGCATATTATTATTATATATTATTATCATATTATTAAAAAGTTAATTTGTGTGATTTCTTTCCTCCTTCTTAATGCGTTTGAGCCAATCAGTTGTGTTGTGACAAGGGGGGGGGGGGGTATACAGAAGATAGCCCTATTTGGTAAAAGACCAAATCCATATTATGGCAAGAACAGCTCAAATAAGCAAAGAGAAATGACAGTCCATCATTACTTTAAGACATGAAGGTCAGTCAATACGGAACACTTCAAGAACTTTGAACGTTTATTCAAGTGCAGTCGCAAAAACCATCAAGCGCTATGATGAAACTGGCTCTCATGAGGACCGCCACAAGAATGGAAGACCCAGAGTTACCTCTGCTGCTAAGGATAAGTTCATTAGAGTTACCAGCCTCAGAAATTACATCCCAAATAAATGCTTCACAGAGTTCAAGTAACAGACATCTCAACATCCACTGTTCAGAGGAGACAGTGTGAATCAGGCCTTCATGGTCGAATTGCTGCAAAGAAACCGCTCCTAAAGGACACCAATAAGAAGAAGAGACTTGCTTGGGCCAAGAAACACGAGCAATGGACATTAGACCGGTGGAAATTTGTCCTATGGTCTGGAGTCCAAATTAGTGATTTTTGGTTCCAGCCGCTGAGACGCGGTGTGGTGAACGGATGATCTCTGCATGTGTATTTCCCACTGTAAAGCATGGAGGAGGAGGTGTTATGGTGTGGGGGTGCTTTGCTGGTGACACTGTCTGTGATTTATTTAGAATTATTTTTTGGTTACTACATGATTCCATGTGTTATTTCATAGTTTGGATGTCTTCACTATTATTCTACAATGTAGAAAATAGTAAAAATAAAGAAAAACCCTTGAATGAGTAGGTGTTCTAAAACTTTTGACCGGTAGTGTAGGTGTTCCACTTGACAGTTTGTGCCATATTCAGGAAAGTGTGCCAAGCTATCTGGCATGTAATGAAGGAAGATTTTGTTGCTTATCCCTCCGTGGCAAAATGGGCTTCACCACGTGGACGCATATGGTCGGGAGGGAGATCCGGGGAATCTTGTCACGAAGCAGGTTCGGCTCCCAACTAATTGCAGGCCAGCTGCCGCTACCAAGGCCAGGGTGCTTGCCTGGGACCCAAAAACTTAGCCAATATGTATTTGTGGGAGACAAGGCATTCCCTCTGATGGTAAACCTGATGCAACCATATCCAGGTAAGATATGCTAAATACATGTGACTATACATATGATGTGAAAATTATACCAATATAGGCATTGTAATTATATGCTTCACATAAAAGTATTCTGGCATCCCAGAGTATGGGGGCCTATGTCCAAAGCATAGGCTACACAGTTGTTACAGTACAAATGTCATATCCTTCATGTTCCTGTTCAATACTAATTGAAACACTTATTTTACTCAAAAGGTTATTCTGGCCTTGATGACACCAAGAAGATCTACAACTACCGCACTCAAGAGCCAGAAGAATTTCAGAGAACTACTTTGGGATCCTTGCTGCAAGATGGAGGATCCTGGGACAAGCCCTTGAGGTTGCCCCAGAGAAAGCGGAGACCATTGTGAAGGCCTGCGTGGCCCTTCACAATTACATTTGCACCACAGACACTACAGACATTGACAACAGAGTCATCAACACAGTACATCCACCCCACATTTGTTGACCACTCCACACCCACTGGGGACCTGCGTCCAGGACATACAAGGGGTCACTGCCTTCCTGGTCCCAAGAAACATGTCGGCATACAGGGCAACCAGAGTTGATGTTGACGTGCGCAACAACCTCAAGGACTACTTCCTCACACAAGCTGATTCAAGTGACTATCCAGGATGCTGCTATCACGCGTGGCACCCAACACATTTGTTCTCTTCCTATGGTTCCTAATGGATTTACGGAGCTCGTACCCGTTTGCCTTGTACGTATTGCGCCACAGAGTCCTCTGGGTTCGTTATCCTGACACTGAATGCTGAAGTATGGGCTCTCAGCATGGTACGGATATCTCCGTTCATCAAGGGTTTTTGGTTGGGGTATGTTTGGATTGTTATTGTGGGTACAACATTATCAACACATTTCCTAATGAAGCCTTTGACTGACTATGTATATTCCTCAATGTTGATGGATGAGTCCTGGGTGAATGAATCTTTGAAGATATTCCAATCAGTATTCTCAAAACTAGGGCTGTGGCGGTCATTAAATTTTGTCAGCCAGTAATTGCCACGCAAATGACTGCCAGTCTCACGGTAATTTACCATTAATTAACATAAACTTGTTTAGCATCTCCGGGCTTCCATGCATACAAGCTGCTGATTCGGGCCTTTGGAACAACAACACTTTTAAAAGTTACATTAATTAATTTAATACAGCCTACACCATCACAATAACATCCATTATTTATTTAGTTGTGATAGGCCTGTAAACCTGGGAATGTCTTAGAAATCAAAACATAAGGGCTGCATAATGCGACTATATTGATGAAAGTTGCAAAAAAAGTCATGCTCTCTGATCCTTGCGCTTGCAGCGGAGAGAGAGAGACAATTGCATTGCTGCTCTGCTTGTGTGGCAAGCAAGTTAGGAAATATCTAATCAATGGAGGATGGAATTAAAATGACAGAATTAAAAGTGAAATGAGAAAGAAAGGCTACAATGACCAAAAGCCAACAGATAGGCTGCGATTTAGGCTATTATCTGAAAGGATGTATGTGTAGGCTAACTGTAGGACAGGGAGAAGCGCAGTAAGTTACGGCTAGCCTCAATTAGCTAGCTTTTCTCGGTATGATGCAGTCAACACAGGCACCATGTAATGGGATGGGATGATAAATAACTATCAAGAAGTTAGTCTAGCGCGAGATAACAGTGGTTGCAGTATCTCCCTCTGTGCCTGCACGGGTTCTCTGAGGCTCCCATGTCTTACATTCACACACACCGCACGGCCTCCGCTCCCTAACAGCCTACAGCTGCTCGCTCTGTGCCTCTCTCGCACTCCCCCTGTCTACATGGCTCCGGTTTAATAAAGTAAAGAAACAATTGGCTTTTCTGCTGCTTCCCTCACTCGGATCGGACAGGTTGTCCTTTAAGTCCTTCCGGAACGGGTTTTAACAATTAATTTACGCATATTGGGTCTGGGGCTTTCCCTTGTCCATTTCGGAACAGTAAGCTCTAACTCCCATCACCACTTGTCCTCATCATTCAGATTATTCATATTCAATCATGAAGTGGGGCCCATGGGACGGCGCACAATTGGCCCAGCGCCGTCCAGGGTAAGGGAGGGAATGGCCGGCAGGGATGTAGCTCAGTCGGTAGAGCATGGCATTTGCAACGCCAGGGTTGTGGGTTCGATTCCAGTATGAAAAAAAAAAAATTTTTACATGTATGCACTCACTAACTGTAAGCCGCTCTGGATAAGAGCGTCTGCTAAATGACTAAAATGTAAATGTAAGTGGTTAGAAAGTGATTAATGACAATAGAACGCTGAGTACCAGGCCATTAGCGAGGGCCGTTAGCAAGTTTGGTAGGCTACCCATCAGCGCCATCCATTTGTATAGTTTTGGATGGGATTACCGTGACCAAAGGTCACAGCGCATTTAAATGAGGTCATGACTTGTGACTGCCGGTGTGGCGGTAATACGGTCACCGTGACAGCCCTACTGAAAACAGTCCCGCAGCATTGGATCTGCGTCCTCTGTCCAGCGCCTCACTGTGTTGCTGGCTCCCTCTTGAGTTGCTGCTTGTAGGCAGAGAGTAGGAACAGAGAGACGTGATCTGATTGGCCGAAGTGGGGGTGGGGGATGGCTTTGTACGCGTCACCGATGTTTGCATATACAGTGCATTCGGAAAGTATTCAAACCCCTTGACCTTTTCCACATTTTGTTATGTTACAGCCTTTTTTTAAATTGATAACATAATTTTTTTCCTCATCAGTCTACACACAATACCCCAAAAATATTTGCAAATGTATAAAATAAGGAAATATTACATTTACATAAGTATTCAGACCCTTTACTAGGTACTTTGCTGAAGCACCTCTGGCAGCGATTACAGCCTTGAGTCTTCTTGAGTATGACGCTACAAGCTTGGCACACCTGTATTTGGGGAGTTTCTCCCATTCTTCTCTGCAGATCCTCTCAATCTCTGTCAGGTTGGATGGGGAGCGTTGCTGCACAGATATTTTCAGGTCTCTCCAGAGATGTTCGATCAGGTTCAAGTCCGGGCTCTGGCTGGGCCACTCATGGACATTCAGAGATTTGTTCTGGAGCCACTCCTGCATTGTCTTGGCTGTGTGCTTAGGGTCGTTGTCCTGTTGGAAGGTGAACCCTTGCCCCAGTCTGAGCACCTGAGCAGGTTTTCATCAAGGATCTCTATGTACATTGCTCCTTTCATCTTTCCCTCGATCCTGACTAGTCTCCAAGTCCCTGCTGCTGAAAAACATCCCCACAGCATGATGCTGCCACCACCATGCTTCACTGTAGGGATGCTGCCAGGTTTCCTCCAGACGTGACGCTTGTCATTCAGGCCAAAGAGTTCAATCTTGGTTTCATCAGACCAGAGAATCTTGTTTCTCATGGTGCGAGAGTCCTATAGGTGCCTTTTGGCAAACTCCACGTGGGTTGTCAGGTGCCTTTTACTGAGGAGTGGCTTCCATCTAGCCACTCTACCATAAAGGCCTGATTGGTGGAGTGCTGCAGAGATGGTTGTCCTTCTGGAAGGTTCTCCCATCTCCACAGAGGAACTCTGGAGCTCTGTCAGAGAGACCATCGGGTTCTTGGTCACCTCCCTGACCAAGGCCCTTCTCTCCCGATTACTCCCGGTAACTGTAGTTCAGTTACCTTTGCTTTCTTGGGTACAGGAACAACAAAATACCGCAAAGTTTCCTTAGAGCTAGTCGCGTGGCCGCCATCTTCGTCAGCGCCAGGGTAGAACTCTGCTAACCATGGTTACCATACCGTCCCATCAGTAAAATGAGAAAACACTGTACAGACCTAGGCCTACCTATAGCATTCTATAAGGGTTATTCTATAGGTATGTGGCGAAGATGCAATACTAAGCCCCATTTGTGAATCCGATGCCATTAAATGTAGGCTACATTCAATTTTATGAAGTGCTTTATTAATTTGGACTTCTGATAAACAGAATTCAAATCATTAATAAAGCCCTTATTCAATTAAATGTAGCCCACATTTAATGACATCGGATTGACAAATGGGGCTACACTAGGTGAAATCTCGTGGACAGATGCACGTAACATAACTGATATAATAGCATCTGTCAACAGACTGCGGGACGCGACGACTAACAAGTAACTTTGTTCCGGTGCACAGATTTTTTTTATCGAAAAATACATACACATTTGTACAAATCACAAGTTTGTAGGTTTTAGCATCTTTCGAATTGGGGGGGACCTTTGACCCATTGACTTGCAAAGAGAGGGGGTGGTGCTCCTCGTTCCGCTTCTGTTTTCTAGTATATTTTCTGTCTACCCCAGAACTTAATCAAGCATCTGAGCAATTACCCAAGATTTTAGTTCTGTGTGTCCGAGATTCCAGCCATTTCAGACCGCTTTCTTTCTGCATTATGAATGTTTGTTCATGTTTCCCCAAATTAAACTTATTTTCTGTTAAATCTGCATTCCATATATCGCTAACATTACATTTAAATCCCCTACCGTTTGTTGCAACATTGTAGAAATGTCTGTTACATTTTGGTATGATACATTGTTGAATTTAATTTACCATTTCCTCTCCTCTGAGATGTTTAAAGTGCACATGAACATTTGAAATACGAGGTAGGCGATCATTTTATTTCGAACAAATGTGTTTATTTGCTGGAGCTCCTCATCTGTAGGCCTACCTTTCAAAATTACGAGTGCGCGCGAATTGTCAATTAAAGTTCCTTTATGGACGGGTTATGATTATGATTGTCTGCTTTAGACTATTATTATACAATGTGCCAGTTCAGTGATTTAAATGTCATTTTGACAGTGGTATGTCCCAGGGAAGGGCTACAAGAATATACCCGCCTGTTTCAGCGTTCTTTGTCAGTTCAGTCTTGGTAATTGTGAGGCTGACATGAAGCCCCAAACTGAGTCTTTATGGAATAGACAGGTTTGCCTGCTCCAAGGCATTTTCTTTTCATTGAACAGTTATAGCGCCTTTTGAAAAGTGTGTAAATATAAATTGGGATTATATTGTAAAAATTGCCAAAAACTCTGGACCACTATCATCTGTTGTACAAACAACTTCTGCACCTGCCTGCGTCCTGCAACATTTCTGCACTTAATTAAAAAAATTGGAGGCCCCTTACACTTCAGTGTTGTGATGCAAAAATTCTAGCAAAATGCATAGAATTAAAAAGGTATTGTCAGACATTATTCATTCTAATCAGTCATAATATAAGACAAGTACTGGAAACAACAGAACACTATGAAAAATCTGGCTTTAGATAAAGTACGACTGGAATTTATATATAAATGCCTGGAATATTTCAATTTTGGAGAATCTCTTATACAATGGGTTAAAGTTATGTATAGTAACCCTAGGTGTAAAATAGTAAATAATGCCTACTTCTCAGAAAGTATCAAACTGTCAAGAGGAGTAAAACAAGGTTGTCCACTATCAGCATATCTATTTATTATGGCCATCAAAATGTTAGCTATTAAAATCAGATCCAACAATAATTACAAGGGGCTTGAAATCCAGGGCTTAACAACAAAGGTGTCATTGTACGTTGATTAATCATGTTTTATTTAAAATCCACAATTTGGATCCCTCCATTGCCTCAGAGGACCTAGATAATTTGTTTAACCTCTCTGGAACACAACCAAATGATTATAAGTGTACTACATTACATATTGAATCACAAAAAAAAACAACGCTTATATTACCGTGTAGTTTACCAATAAAATGGTCTGACGGTGAAGTGGACATACTCGGTAACCATATCCCGAAATAAATAAATGATCTCACTACAATACATTTCAATAGAAAGTTAACAAAAATAGATAAGATCTTGCTACCATGGAAAGGAAAATACCTGTCTATTTGTGGAAAATTCACCCTCATTAACTCTTTAGTCATATCCCAGTTTACCTATTTGCTTATGACCCTGCCTACACCTAACAACTTGTTTTTTAAATTATATGAGCAAAAAATATCAAATTTTATTTGGAATGGCAAGCCAGACAAAATTAAACGGGCCTACTTATATAATGAATATGAATTCGGAGGGCAGAAATTATTAAATATTAAAGCATTGAACCTCCCACTAAAGGCTTCAGTCATACAAAAACCCAATTTAAATCGGAACTGGTTCTCTAGCAGATTAGTAAGAATGGCTCACCCCGTGTTCAAGAATGGCCTTTTCCCCTACATTCAGACTACAACCTCTCACTTTAAGTTATTTGAAAATTAAATCTCCAAAATATCGTTATTTTTAACACAAGCCATAGAAAGTTGATTGCAATTTCAGTTTAATCCACCAGAAAAGACAGATATTTTATTTTTTATATTTTTTAATTGGGGGAAAAATAATGTTTTAAAACAGTATAATCTTTGTAAATGAAATCATAAAAAGGACTGGTGGAGTTGTCACACATGCAGCTAAAAACATATGGAAATGTCTGCTCTATCCAAAATTACAAAAATTGTAAGTGGAAGGGGGAGAAAGTAAGGAACTTGTCTGTCATTAAAGACCAAAATTGGTTAAAGAAAATAGTGCTAAATAAAAGAATATACCAGTTTCATGTCTTAAAAAGTAATACAGCTGTGCCATACAGATTGCAAAATAGTTGGGAAGAGATTTTCGATGTACCAATTCCATGGCACATGGTTTATGAACTGACAGACAAAACAACGCCGGATTCAAATCTGAGAGTTTTTCAATTTAAATGATTATACAAAATTCTTGTAACCAATAGAATGGTATATATATATATATATATATATATATATATATATATAGGGGATACAACCATTCCAACTCTGCAGATTTTGCTGCGAAGAGAATCATTAGATCATTTGTTTTGGTACTGTCCATATGTAGCTTATTGTTGTTCGCAGGTTCAGGAATGGCTGAAGAATTGCAACATTTACCTGGAGTTAACTCTGCAAATAGCACTGCTGGGTGATCTGAAAAGTCATAGTCATTCGATCAATAATATAATAATGCTTATCGTTACTTTACAATCTGTAGAAACTATGAGAATAGAAAGGTTCAGAACCTTTGTGAAACATCACAGCACAGTTGAAAAATATATGGCAAATAGAAATCAAAACTGGATGGTGTTCAGAGATAGATGGGAGGGGTTGAGGGTAGCTGAAGGATGGGACTAAAAACAAACAAATTATAACTAATGTAAAATATACTGTGTCCATAAAATGCATGTAATATGTACAGTTGAAGTCAGAAGTTTACATACACCTTAACCAAATACAGTGGGGAAAAAAAGTATTTAGTCAGTCACCAATTGTGCAGGTTCTCCAACTTAAAAAGATGAGAGAGGCCTGTAATTTTCATCATAGGTACACGTCAACTATGACAGACAAATTGAGAAAAAAATATCCAGAAAATCAAATTGTAGGATTTGTAATGAATTTATTTGCATATTATGCTGGAAAATAAGTATTTGGTCACTTACAAACAAGCAAGATTTCTGGCTCTCACAGACCTGTAACTTCTTCTTTAAGAGGCTCCTCTGTCCTCCACTCGTTACCTGTATTAATGGCACCTGTTTGAACTTGTTATCAGTATAAAAGACACCTGTCCACAACCTCAAACAGTCACACTCCAAACTCCACTATGGCCAAGACCAAAGAGCTGTCAAAGGACACCAGAAACAAAATTGTAGACCTGCACCAGGCTGGGAAGACTGAATCTGCAATAGGTAAGCAGCTTGGTTTGAAGAAATCAACTGTGGGAGCAATTATTAGGAAATGGAAGACATACAAGACCACAGATAATCTCCCTCGATCTGGGGCTCCACGCAAGATCTCACCCCGTGGGGTCAAAATGATCACAAGAACGGTGAGCAAAAATCCCAGAACCACACGGGGGGACCTAGTGAATGACCTGCAGAGAGCTGGGACCAAAGTAACAAAGCCTACCATCAGTATCACACTACGCCGCCAGGGACTCAAATCCTGCAGTGCAAGACGTGTCCCCTTGCTTAAGCCAGTACATGTCCAGGCCCGTATGAAGTTTGCTAGAGTGCATTTGGATGATCCAGAAGAGGATTGGGAGAATGTCAGATGAAACCAAAATATAACTTTTTGGTAAAAACTCAACTCGTTGTGTTTGGAGGACAAAGAATGCTGAGTTGCCTCCAAAGAACACCATACCTACTGTGAAGCATGGGGGTGGAAACATCATGCTTTGGGGCTGTTTTTCTGCAAAGGGACCAGGACGACTGATCCGTGTAAAGGAAAGAATGAATGGGGCCATGTATCGTGAGATTTTGAGTGAAAACCTCCTTCCATCAGCAAGGGCATTGAAGATGAAACGTGGCTGGGTCTTTCAGCATGACAATGATCCCAAACACACCGCCCGGGCAACGAAGGAGTGGCTTCGTAAGAAGCATTTCAAGGTCCTGGAGTGGCCTAGCCAGTCTCCAGATCTCAACCCCATAGAAAATCTTTGGAGGGAGTTGAAAGTCTGTGTTGCCCAGCGACAGCCCCAAAACATCACTGCTCTAGAGGAGATCTGCATGGGCCAAAATACCAACAACAGTGTGTGAAAACCTTGTGAAGACTTACAGAAAACGTTTGACCTGTGTCATTGCCAACAAAGGGTATATAACAAAGTATTGAGAAACTTTTGTTATTGACCAAATACTTATTTTCCACCATAATTTGCAAATAAATTCATAAAAAATCCTACAATGTGATTTTCTGGATTTTTGTTTCTCATTTTGTCTGTCATAGTTGACGTGTACCTATGATCAAAATTACAGGCCTCTCTCATCTTTTTAAGTGGGAGAACTTGCACAATTGGTGGCTGACTAAATACTTTTTTTCCCCATAGTACATTTAAACTCAGTTTTTCACAATTCCTGACATTTAATCCTAGTAAAAATTCCCTGTCTTAGGTCAGTTAGGATCACCACTTTATTTTAAGAATGTAAAATGTCAGAATAATAGTAGAGAGAATGATGTATTTCAGCTTTTATTTATTTCATCACATTCCCTGTGGGTCAGAAGTTTGCATACACAATTAGTATTTGGTAGCATTGCCTTTAAATTGTTTAACTTAGGTCAAACATGTCGGGTAGCCTTCCACAAGCTTCCCACAATAAGTTGGGTGAATCTTGGCCCATTTCTCCTGACAGAGCTGGTGTAACTGAGTCAGGTTTTTAGGCCTCCTTGCTCGCACACGCTTTTTCAGTTCTGCCCACAAATGTTCTATAGGATTGAGGTCAGGGCTTTGTGAAGGCCACTCCAATACCTTGACTTTGTTGTCCTTAAGCCATTTTGCCACAACTTTGGAAGCATGCTTGGGGTCATTGTCCATTTGGAAGACCCATTTGCGACCAAGCTTTAACTTCCTGACTGATGTCTTGAGATGCTTCAATCTATCCACATCATTTTCCTTCCTCATGATGCCATCAATTTTGTGAAGTGCACCAGTCCCTCCTGCAGCAAAGCACCCCCACAGCATGATGCTGCCACCCCCGTGCTTCACGGTTGGGATGGTGTTCTTCGGCTTGTAAGCAACCCCCCAGAATTCGGCTGATTTCTTTTGATTTTCCCATGATGTCAAGCAAAGAGGCACTGAGTTTGAAGGTAGGCCTTGAAATACATCCACAGGTACACCTCCAATTGACTCAAATTATGTCAATTAGCTTCTAAAGCCATGACATCATTTTCTGGAATTTTCCAAGCTGTTTAAAAGGCACAGTCAACTTAGTGTATGTACATTTCTGACCTACTGTAATTTTGATACAGTGAATTATAAGTGAAATAATCTGTCTGTAAACAATTGTTGGAAAAATTACTTGTGTCATGCACAAAGTAGATGTCCTAACCGACTTGCCAAAACCATAGTTTGTTAACAAGACATTTGTGGAGTGGTTGAAAAACGAGTTTTAATGACTCCAACCTAAGTGTATGTTAACTTCCGACTTCAACTGTATAATAATAATTATGATATTAATTATAATAATCTGCCCTTACAACTGCTACAAAGGTCCCTATTTTACACAGCCCACGAAAAACACCTAAGCATATTTATCATAGGTGGTTGGTGTGGATGAAGAGTGCAACATAACCTGTTGCACTCTTACAGTTTGTCTGTTTAATGTAGGGTAGAGTAGAGTTCTATCGATGATAGGCCCACACAACATCCCATTTGAATTTTCACAGCTTTTACAGCTGACACCAAGGCACAAAGGACTGTAAAAAATATCACCACTAAAACCTTCTACGATATCGTTAACTAGTTGGAAGTGAAACAATAAAAACGTGAAAAGAGGTTGAAATATGAGAACTATTAGCTGTGAAAACATTTCAGTTTATGATAAAATTATTGGAAATCAAATCTATATCAAATGAATTGTCTTTAGCCATGTGAAGGCAGTGGGTAGATAGATGCAAGGTGCTTTTGGCAGCGGACCTAACGCATGTACTGTAGAGCTACATGGCTGGGCTGTGGTGAGAGTTATAGAGGAAGCGTCTCACAGCTAGGCCAAAGCCTGTCCATTATGACTCAGAAAGAACACTATCTAATACCACACACACACAAAGACAACAAGACAAACATGTCATGAGGAACCGAGTCTAAAGCACATAGTGGAGCTCAGCATCACCATAGCAACTTAATACAGGCCTATAGTAAGTACACATCACATGCTCCCAAACAATTCATCAATCTGAATTGAATATAATCTTAAAACAAGACAATCTATTTAATTCATAACCAGCAGCGTAGAAGAAACATATCACTCCACACATCCCCATAGACTAGAACCCAGGCCAATTTTAAAGGAAAGGGGAAATCGATCAAAAATTGCAAGTTGTGATCGATTCCCTGTTTCGATATCTGAAACCCATTTTTCTAAAACAACAACCTGTCAAAATCACAAGATTCAATTTGCAACAAATATATCTCTCTGGATCTCCTGTGACCCTAACAACCTCTCCCAATGCCTGGCCATTCATCCATGTCATAACCCACTTCCTGTACCCTACAACTCTCCTGTCCAATGAGGAGGTAGTATACAGCTGTAGCAGCACACTTATCCAATGAGGTATCAGCATTTGGTTGTTCCATGGGAGCTGAGGGGAGTGTAATGTAGATGTGAGCTCCTGAGAGCCTGGCTCCGGATACGAGTCTGACCCTGGATCACTGAGAGGGAAGCCAGTTATTACAGTACAGGCCCAAGGTTTATGAGTTTGGTTTTAAATCTAATATCTTCATTACGTCCAAAGATAACTTTCCCTCCTTATTCTGGTCAGCTCAGCAGCTGCACCACTGAACCATCCACAGAACACCTCTTTAATGTCAGGACTGAGGGGGAAAAAGAGAGAGCTGGTGTAATATATACAACTGTTTTTACCTGATATTTGACTTAAGGGTGGACATTGGATATCAATGTGAAATATAGGTTGTTTTGTTTCCTATAGGCTACTCAGAAAAGTTGGAACCGTTCTTTGGTGGCCGGAATCATTTCCCTGGTTATTCTATGTTTTTCTGTTCCTCTCTTCGACTGGTGGAATGTTTGACCATCACAAATATAAAGAACAGCTGATGCTGGCTGCTCAAGGTTTGGACTCAGCGTTTCCCAAAACAGTCCCTGTTGGGTGTCGCTGCTGGAACCTGGGTTGTTGTGGTTAAAAATACAGTAGATTGATCTATTTGGTGAGTCACAAGAAAATGAAAAGGGGGTGGATCTGGATCATAATGCAAAAACTTTCATAAAACATCTACTCCCTTAACTTTCCCTCATCCCCTGTGAGTGATAGTGATAGAAGACTCCAAACACTGGAATCTATGCTCCCAACTAAGTGTGATTTTCTTAGTCAACATTCCAACCCTTAACCTAGCCTTAGATCTTCACCAGGTGTCAGTCTGTTGACTGTTGTAAGCCTGTTTTATGTCCTGTTATATTGGTGAAACAGCCTGGAAGTCCGGGGCCAAGCCTAATAACACCACAGACATACCTAATCACCAGCTCCACTGTAGCCTTACTGTACCAATGTGGACTCTGACTCATGCCATGTCTGGTGAGCATGCGACTCTCACTAATGTCTGTTATCTGCAGTCTCTAAGAGTTTGCTAGTATTTGACCTAAACGGGCATGCTATTCACAGCTTCTATAAAGGCAAACGTTTCTGTTGCTGAAGTGTCTTGATAGTATAGTCTGGCAGTGTGTATGATACTAACTAGGCCGAGGAAAAAAACAGTATATTCAGGTCTATCTCTCTCTCTCTCCATCCAAGGCAAAGCAATAAGGAAGTGTGGTGTAACACAAACATGCTCATGTTATGTTACCCACCTTCATTTTCAGATGTTGGGCATGCAATCTGTAGTACCAAATCAAACGTCCTCTCGGGAATCTCGCTGTAATAAAAACGAGATTGTCTTTAGCTAGGAGCAAAATAAACGTCTGTGTACAAACAATTTATGGTATGCAACAATTGCTAACTAGCTACATCAACAATATATGCAATATAGTTTCACACAGTTAGACAGTTAGCTATAAATCGTAGTTATAAATCGTGATGAAGCAGTTCATATAAAGGAATCTGTCGAGTTCGCTCTGTGAGCTGGCCACACATCAAAGCAATTCGATTCTCGCGTGATTCATTTGATGGTCGAGAAATAACTTGATGATAGCTAGCGGCAGCTGACAATTTAGCAAAAATTCGGAGGGAAATGCCTTATACCTACAAGTCTGTATTGATACCAGATGATAGTTTACTTTAGGACCCTTAAAAACTAGAATATAGGTGAGCTTGATCCTAGGCTAACAGGCTCCTTAATTTAGCAACTTGATGAAGATGTATGGCTAGCCGTTAGCAGGCTTGCTAATTGGTCAGCTAGCGCGAGACAGCACTAGGCTGACCCAAATGCTAGCTCAGCATGCCAGACAGCCAGCTAAATAATTCCACTGTTAACTATAGATATCTTAAATCACGCCATGCGTTTTGTTGTACAATTCACACACTTTTAATAACGGTCCATAAAACATTTATGTATAATCTATAAGTAAATAAACTCGTCTCTTACTTTATTCTGCTGTCCATGGTTTACAACATCTTTGCTTTGCTGTTCGAGACCAAGCTTGCGTTCTGAAGCAGCGTGAGGTCCGTAACTTGTTCAACCTTTCTATATGATACCTGTCGATAGTAAAGACATGCTTCAAATATGTGTTGTATCTAGTAGCGATGTGTCTTCCTTGTTCCTGATCTGTGCAGCTGGCCGTTTCAGTACCACGGTATTGGCCATTGCTAGATGGGATACGGTTTATGTCAAATAGACGTTAAAAGTGTATTTACTTTAGCTAACCCGAACCCTTTTCCTAACCTTAACCCTAATTATCTTAACCTGTGACGTTAATTATCGTAACCTGGTGTGTAAATTCTCCTAACCTGCTACGAAAAGTACATTATTGTCAATTGCAACATATACTGTATCCCGTCTAGGCTAAACCCACCGTATTTCCACAACAAATACTACCAGGAAGTGGCTGTCAAATTTAGTGACGTCACCTCGTTTGATAAAAACATTGGAGTGTCCCCCAAATCCTCAGAACAGGAGTGGTTTCATAATTTCTCCCTCCTTGATTAAATCTGATTTCCTTATCATATTGTTTCATAGTAAATGTTTAGTAATGGAGTTGAATGTTTTTTTATTACACAAGTGGAATAGGGACTGCTTCTTACATTTTAGTCATTTAGCAGACACTTATCCAGAGCGACTTACAGTTAGTGCATACATTTTATATATATATTTTTTTTCATTTTTTTTTTCGTACTGGCCTCCCGTGGGAATCGAACCCACAACCCTGGCGTTGCAAACACCATGCTCTACAAACATCCCTGCCGGCCATTCCCTCCCCTACCCTGGGCCAATTGTGCGCCGCCCCATGGGTCTCCTGGTCGCGGCCGGCTACGACAGAGTCTGGATTCGAACCAGGATCTCTAGTGGCACAGCTAGCACTGCGATGCAGTGCCTTAGACCACTGCGCCACTCGGGAGACTTCTTCACAAGTAAGAGCAGTGATGTGTACATTTTAGTCATTTAGCAGATGCTCTTATCCAGAGCCACTTACAGTTAGTGAGTGCATACGTTTTTTTTCATACTGGCCCCCCGTGGTAAACGAACCCACAACCCTGGCGTTGCAAGCGCCATGCTCTACCAACTGAGATACACGGGGCCCCAGGATATGTGTAATATGTGTAATGTTATAGGCTACGGCATGGAAGTCGCACCCTAGGTTGTTCTTGTCTGTTATTCACCTTCACTCGACTGCCTGGATCTGATGTCATTTGCAACAAACATGACCAGAGCTTTTTGATTGTTGTAAAATGCTTCTCTTAATGCAGAGGAATTTCCTGTGCTGCATATTTTGGGCATTGTGCATGCATTCCACATTTGCTGCAGTAAATAGGCTATAATTCACACACAACTCTTAGCAGCCCAGCCGAAGATGCTGACTCATTATATTAACTATTGGGAGGGAGCCCCTGTGTTAGCCCATATTTGTCCCGTGGTAAATTGAAACCAGTGCCTGCCTGTGTGTGTGTGTGTGTGATGTGCATCTCTCCTAGCCCTCTTGAGAGTAGACTTGGCTGGGAGCCAGTTTCCTGCAGGCAGACTGAAGGTAATTAAGTGGCAGCAGACTGGGACATGCTGTTGCAGGTTTCTCCTATGATATGATAATGGAAGGATCCTGCTGGTGCTGTCTCACCCTTCACAAAAGCATTACCTATATGCACAATACACACAGGGCTGGTGTCAGGAGGGAATAGCCTACTGTGGATTAAATACACCACTTTATGTGGTTCAACGTTTATTTTATTTCTCTCTGTGTGTGTCTGTGTGTGTGTATAATAGGGATGGTTTGGTAAATCATGCTTGTGTGATGGGTAACATTGCCTGAGAGCTGAAGACTATAGGCTTTAGATCAGCAGGGTGGCATATAGTCTTGTGGCATGCAGATGACCCAGTCAGTCACATACACAGGGTTGGTTCACAGTATATTTTATTTCAATCTACAGTTTATAAGGCAAGCATACACAGTGCAGTGGCTGTTCTATACAAACTGCCCACTGTAAATTATTTGAGGCAAAAAATAAAAACGTATTAGGATAAACCCTATTAAACAGGACAGTTGTAAGGGTATATAATGACAGTGATGTCCATTGGAAATGTAAAACATTCTAGCATACATACCAAAGATAGAGGATCAAAATAAAATGCCACCAGAAGTCTGGAATTCCAGTTCCAGTGGCATGCATTGAAATGTGTGCCCTTTTCGTGGCTTTCTTTTGCAAATTACTATGAATTAACATACTTATTTCGTAAAACTTGTCAATGCTAAACATCATATTAAGGTGTGGGACACTCATTGTGTGACAAGAATTTGTCTGTCTACAATTCAACTGTGGGAACATGGCGTCTCTCAACACCAGAAAGAGCTGGCCGCTACTATACAGAGATTGTTTTTGAGGAGATTACCTCTGCCCTTGACTTACAATTAAAACCTGTAATTGAATCATTGGCAGTGCTCACTGCTAAAGTGGATACCTATTCAACCGAAGTGGAAAGTTTGGAAAGGACAGCCAATGCAACAGAGGTGCGACTTCATGACCTGGAAACAGAGCGAGCTAGGTTCGAAGGCATAATCAAACTCCAAAAAGAGAATCACTCGAAAATCATTCCTGTGAATTCAATGTGCGGGTCACAGGACTTGAACTGGTGTGGAAGCGGGCAACCCAACTTCCTTCATGAGCAATCTTTTCTATGAACTGTTGAAACAGGAGAAGCTGGGTCCCATGCCGCTGATTAACATTGCGGATCGCACGGGTCCTCTCCGGAACGGATCTCGCTGTATGATTGTACAGAGCCACAGCTTTGAAGTCAAGCAGAATCCAGGGTCTGACCAATGCAAAGAAGAGGATCAGCATATACCCAGACCTGAGTGCCGAACTGCTGAAACAGAGGGAGACCTACAATGAGGTGAGTTCCCAGCTATGCAAGCTAAACCTGAGAAGCAGCTTCATCCACCCAGCAAAACTCATCTTGACCTTCCAAACACAACGCACGCATTTTAAACTGCCAAGGAAGCTCAAGACTTCTTCGAGAAGCACATCAAACCCAACACACAAGAGGACAAGCCGACAGATGCAACTGGCTCGTTATTCAGGTAGCTATCCATTCACAATCATGCAGCCTAGCCTATGGCTATGATGCTTCCTTCAGCATAAAGGCGGCTGGCTACAAGTTCCACCCTTTTGAACGACGGAGTCAGGTTTTTTGGGGCAGCACACACTTTTGTCGAGATCGTCGTTGCCTTCCACCCAGAGAGGAGGTCTGCCTTGTGTAGTGTATATCCACTAGGGGGCTTGGGGAACCAGAGTAGCTTACCAAGCAAGAGGGTCCAAGGCACTCTTTGACTGTAGCTAGCGACAACATTTTAACTTCCTGATCTGGTGTTATGTTCCTTTTTGTTTACAAATACTAGCTAGCTAGCTAGCTAGTTAGCTAGCTATATGTCTAGCTAGTCTGGTGTTCTATACTTTACAACGCTACTTTTTAGGCATCTTATTCAACTGTTACCATGCACCGGCAACAAAGATAGCTCAGATGTGCGAGTGCCTTTTGAATTTTAGCCACAGAAGCAAACATGTCTCTCTATGAATTGCAATTGCTAGATCTTGTACAGCAAGAGCTTGAACTGCTCTTACTACACAGGAGGAGAAGAAGAAGAAAAACGACTGAGAAAACGGCAAGTTCGTCCACTGAACACTACAAGAGAGGGGACGATGGAGAATACATTGTCTCTTGTCCAACCTATGTGAAGCATTTAAGTTTTTGGTGAGTGGCAGCACAGTAAAGTATCGCTGCGATTTATAATCTAGGAATCTCAACAGTTTGTGCCATCGTCACGGAAGTGTGCCAGGCTATCTGGCATGTCCTGAAGGAGAATTGTGTTGATTATCCCGCGGTGGCAAAATGGGCAGAAATAGCCAGAGAGTTTGGGGATTGTTGGAATTATCCGTTTTGTGCAGGAGCTGTCGACGGAAAACATATTCGGATCCAAACTCGGGCAGCGAGTACTATAACTACATTTTACATTACATTTACATTTTAGTCATATAGCAGACGCTCTTATCCAGAGCGACTTACAGTTAGTGAATGCATACATGTTTTTTTGTTTTTTATACTGGCCCCCCGTGGGAAACTAATCTACATCTCTGCCGGCCAAACCCTCCCCTACCTTGGACGACGCTGGACCAATTGTGCACCGCCCATGAGTCTCCCGGTCGCGGCCGGCTGCCACAGAGCCTGGATTCGAACCAGGATCTCTAGTGGCACAGCTAGCACTGTGATGCAGTGCCTTAGACCCCTGCGCCACACGGGAGTCAAGGGCTTTTTCTCAATGGTCCTGATGGCAGTCTGCAATGCAAAGTACCGCTTCACTCTGATCGACGTGGGTGCATACGGTCGGGAGGGAGATGCAGAAATCTTCTCACGAAGCAAGTTCGACTCCCAACTCATGGCAGGCCAGCTGCCGCTACCAAACACAGAGGGCTGGCCGGGACCCAAACACCGAGCCCATATGGCTTTGTGGGAGAAGAGGCATTTCCTCTGAGGGTAAATATGATGCGACTATATCCAGGTAAGATATGCTAAATAAATATGACTATACACATGATGTGAAATGTATCCCAATATAGACGTTGTAATTATATGCCTCACATAAAAGAGGATGGGGGACTATGTCCAAAGCATAGGCTACACAGTTGTTACAGTACGCATTTGATAGCCTTCCTATTAATGTTCAATACAAATGGAAATGCTTATTTTATTCAAGGGTTCTTCTGGCCTTGATGACGCCAAGAACATCTACAACTACCGCCACTCAAGAGCCAGAATAATTTTACAGAACTGCTTTGGGATCCTTGCTGCAAGATGGAGGATCCTGGGACGAGCCCTTGAGGCCGAGCCCTTGAAGCCCTTTTTTCCCTCATCAATCTACACACAATACCCCATAATGACAAAGCGAAAACAGGTTTATAGACATTTTTGCAAATTTATAAAAAATTGAAAACATAAATACCTTATTTACATAAGTATTCAGACCCTTTGTATGAGACTCGAAATTGACCTCAAGTGCATCCTGTTTCCATTGAGCATCCTTGAGATGTTTCTACAAGTTGATTGGAGTCCACTTGTGGTAAATTCAATTAATTGGACATGATTTGGAAAGGCACACACCTGTCTATATAAGGTCCCACAGTTGACAGTGCATGTCAGAGCGAAAACCAAGCCATGAGGTCGAAGGAACTGTCCTTAGAGCTCTGAAACAGGATTGTGTCGAGGCACAGATCTGGGGAAGGTACCAAAACATTTCTGCAGTGTTGAAGGTCCCCAAGAACACAGTGCCCTCATCATTCTTAAATGTAAGAAGTTTGGAACCATCAAGACTCTTACTAGAGCTGGCCGCCCGGCCAAACTGAGCAATCGGGGAAGAAGAACCTTGGTTGGGGAGGTGAAGAAGAACCGGATGGTCACTCTGACAGAGCTCCAGAGTTCCTCTGTGGAGATGGGAGAAACTTCCAGAAGGACAACCATCTCTGCAGCACTCCACCAATCAGGCCTTTATGGTAGAGTAGCCAGACGGAAGCCACTCCTCAGTAAAAGGCACATGACAGCCCGCTTGGAGTTTGCCAAAAGGCACCTAAAGGACTCTCATACCATGAGAAACAAGATTATCTGGTCTAATGAAACCAAGATTGAACTCTTTGGCCTGAATGCCAAGCGTCACGTCTGGAGGAAATGTGGCACCATCCCTACGGTGAAGCATGGTGGTGGCAGCATCATGCTGTGGGGATGTTTTTCAGCGGCAGGGACTTGGAGACTAGTCAGGATCGAGGGAAAGATGAACGGAGCAAAGTACAGAGAGATCCTTGATGAAAATGTGATGAGTGTGATAGAAGGAGTCAGGTGCAGGAGGGTAATTCACCAAATACAGAGTTTATTCCGTCGTACACAATTGCGCTGGATAGCGACACACGAAAACAGGCACAGGGGAAACTATCTACCCGGGCAATACAAAGTGCGAGTAGCTCCACCGAGCTACACTACTCTCACAAATAACAATCACCCACAAGGACAAGGGGGGGGCAGAGGGAACACTTATACATGGACTAATGAGGGGATAAGAACCAGGTGTGTGTAATTGACAAGACAAGACAAATGGAATGATGAGATATGGAGCGGAAGTGGCTAGTAAGCCGGTGACGACGAACGCCGAAACCTGCCGAACAAGGAGGGGAGGCAGCCTCGGCGGAAGTCGTGACAGAAAACCTGTTCCAAAGCTCTCAGGACCTCAGACTTGAGCAAAGGTTCGCACCAACAGGACAATGACCCTAAGCACACAGCCAAGACAATGCAGGAGTGGCTTCGGGACAAGTCTCTGAATGTCCTTGAGTGGCCCAGCCTGAAAATAGCTGTGCAGCGACGCTCCCCATCCAACCTGACAGAGCTTGAGAGGATCTGCAGAGAAGAATGGGAGAAACTCCAAATACAGGTGTACCAAGCTAGTAGCGGCATACCCAAGAAGACTCGAGGCTGTAATCGCTGCCAAAGGTAATTCAACAGAATACTGAGTAAAGGTTCTGAATACTTATGTAAATGTGATTTCAGTTTTATTTTTAATACATTTGCAAACATTTCTAAAAACCTGTTTTTGCTTAGTCATTATGGGGTATTGTGTGTAGATTGATGAGGGAAAAAAACAATTTAAACAATTTAATAATAAGGCTGCAACGTAGCAAAATGTGGAAAAGGTGAAGGGGTCTGAATACTTTCCGAAGGCTCTCTCTGATTACAACCTCAATGATGCCTGGCCTGCTCATAACCCTAAAGCAAAATAGTACTATTTCTATTCAAACAGGCACAAAATAACAATTTGACATATGAGCCTATCTGATCATCATCATGTGTTTTACTGTCAGGCACAAATGTCAGAATCTTCTAAAAGAGCCACAAGATGGGCTTTAATGTTTCCTTACTACAAAATCCTAATCTTTGTGAACAATTTAAAACTGAATTAGGTGAACTACTATCAGAACCAAAATTAATCACCCAAAGATTCTCCCATTTCTATAAAGAATTGTACTCCTCTGATTGTAAATCCACACCAAGCCAGATTGAGTCATTTTTAAAAGATATAAGAACTAATCTTCTCTCAACTGAAGAAGACGGCTTGCTGGCACCCCAAATATCTCTCCATGAATTAAAAAGGGCATTGGATAACATGAATAAAGGCAAATCACCTGTTTGTGACGGTATTCCTCCTGAGGTCTATTTAACATTTTAGAACCATTTAGGTCCACTGTTACTTGAAATGATTAAGACAGCCGTTCACAAAAGTTCATTCGGAAGTGACGTAAATACAGCACTCATTTTGCTTTTATTTTGAAAAAGGTAAGGATGCCACCCAGTGTCCTCGAACTTTGATAAACACAGATATTAAACAACACTACATGATCAAAACATCGAACATGAAGCTCCCGACGAACAGTTCTTGTGCTGACATCGCTTCCAGAGGTAGTTTGGAACTCGGTATTGAGTGTTGCAACCGAGGACGGACGATTTTTACGCGGTTAGCGCTTCAGCACTCGGCGGTCCCGTTCTGTGAGCTTTTGTGGCCTACCACTTCACGGCTGAGCTGTTGTTGTTCCTAGATAATATAAATAATAATATAATAATATGCCATTTAGCAGACGCTTTTATCCAAAGCGACTTACAGTCATGCGTGCATACATTTTTATGTATGGGTGGTCCTGGGGATCGAACCCACTACCCTGGCGTTACAAGCGCCATGCTCTACCAATTGAGCTACAGAGGACCACCCATACGATAGATGTTTCCTCTTCACAATAACAGCACTTACAGTTGACCGGGGCAGCTCTAGCAGGGCAGAAATTTAACAAACTGACTTGTTGGAAAGGTGGCATCCTATGACGGTGCCACGTTGAAAGTCACTGAGCTCTTCAGTCCCCAGTCCGCCTGGCCTTGCTGCTATTCCAGTTTCAACTGTTCTGCCTGCGGTTATGGAACCCCTACCTGTCCCAGACCTGCTGTTTTCAACTCTTAATGATCGGCTATGAAAAGCCAACTGAGATTTATTCCTGATTATTATTTGACCATGCTTGTCACTTATGAACATTTTTGAACATCTTGGCATGGTTCTGTTATAACCTCCACCGGCACAGCCAGAAGAGGACTGGCCACCCCTCATAGCCTGGTTCCTCTCTAGGTTTCTTCCTAGGTTTTGGCCTTTCTAGGGAGTTTTTCCTAGCCACCGTGCTTCTACACCTGCATTACTAGCTGTTTGGGGTTTTAGGCTGGGTTTCTGTACAGCACTTCGAGATATTAGCTGATGTACGAAGGGCTATATAAAATAAAATTGATTGATTGATTGATTGATTCAGTAAGGCAATTCTACTGGCAATGTTTGTCTATGGAGATTGCATGGTGGTGTGCTCGATTTTATACACCTCTCAGCAATGGGTGTGGCTGAAATAGCCGAATCCACTAATTTGAAGGGGTGTCCACATACTTTTGTATATATAGTATATTTCATTAAAACATTAAACATATGTTGAGGATGAGCCTATACAACTGGATAAATGTGGTAAAAAATAACATCTGATTTCCAATGTTGAAAGCAAACCATTTCACTGAAGTTCTCACATCCTCTTCATTTCCGACCACAAACAACCTTTATTTTAATACACATGGATACACGTTGTGTTATCAGTCTGGGGCAGAATTAACCCACCACTGTCACTCAAAATCAGTTGTCACATTACATTAGCTGGATATGCACAGTAGACGCATAGTAAACAAACATGGCTCAGAGCAGAACATAACCTTGAAAGGACCAATTATTGCCCACTCATCAACCTCATGTTTTACTTTTTAGTCATTTAGCAGACGCTCTTATCCAGGGCGACTTACAGTTAGTGCATACATTTTCATACTGGTCCCCTGTGGGAATCGAACACACAACCCTGGCATTGCAAGCGCCAGGCTCAACCAACTGAGCTACATGTTTTAAATGTGTAATACAGTGCATGCATACTACAGTAAAGTATTGCTGTGTTTGTTCTGTAGCCTACATTGCTGTTTTCTATAGGCCTGTCTCAAACAGTGATCTTGTTCATGTTCTGAAATCCTTGATTTTGTGAGAAGTACAGTAGGGCATATGTGAGCAATCTTTGTTGAGAATTCCAGTAATTTTCCTGGCTGAAATGTGTTGGATACTACAATAGCTTTTTATCATGCAGAATTTGACTTTCATTATTTCTATATATCTCATAGCAATACAATTTCAATACAGGAGGGGCGCCATGAAGATCATAGGACTGCTGGATGGTCACATGGCAACAAGGACAGAGGAAACACATGATACAATGTATCGATTTGACTTTACTCTGCTACATTTTAGCCTACAAGTTGCTGTAACTGTTTCATATTTTGCCGCACCAATGTGTCGGAGGAAACATTGTCGAACTGATGACCGAAGTCAAACCCTCCCCTAACCCGGACGATGCTGGGCCAATTGTGTGCCGTCCCATGGGTCTCCCGGTCACGGCCGGCTGTGACACAGCTTGGGATCGAACCCGGGGCTCATTGTTGAATTAGCGATTTCCAACTTGTTGTGTAATGTTTATGTCCAATGAGCACCGATACATTTTATCTATAATTTATCTTCATATGACAAGGATTGAAATGGATTTGCCAGTAGATTGCCGACTTGATGCATGATGATGACTGCTTGTCTAGCTTGCTAGCTAAGATTTTGAAAGTATGATGTTGACATGATCAGTCCAATCAAAGCTAAGGTAGATATAACGTGATTTGACGTCATTTTATCTGTGGCCAATGACCTTGAGCCTTCTTGGATGGGCACTTCTAATGTAAGTCTATGGCAGCACCCAAGGGGTATGAATTTGCTCTACCCATAGATTTTGCGGTGACATAATGTCCCCATGAGTGACAGAACACTGAGCTAATCACGGCGCAACTAGAGAACATTACCAACCCCTACGCTCCGTATTTTCCGCTGGCTGCCCCACCACCACAGAAAGCACTGAGTTAGGCTGAAACACCTGCATTTTGGAGCTGCCTTACTCAAGAAAGCAAAAAAGAGGCTTTATTAACTCAAAGATTTTTTAAAACATTGTTTGCAAACTGATATGTGACACATTGTTACGAACCCCGTGGCTTTAAAAGTCTAGGGTGGATGGAAAAGAGACCCGTAACATAATTCATGCAAATTAGAACCGTGACATGGAAACAGTGAGAACAAAAAATACACGACAACCATAAGCTACCGTCAAACATAAAATGTTTATTTTGAACACACTGTAAAGGTTTGGGAAAAAGGGCTGAGCAGGACCCAAGAAATGAAACAATAATGTAAAAAAAACCTAAACTGATCTTGCCTGCCTCAAGAACCGCTAAGCTACTGCTAATCATACAAAAATTACAGTGGGTGGTCCGCTCAGGTCTAACTAGTGTTTTTAGACAATTTTCTTTCTACGGGTAATGTATGCCCAAGGGCAACTTGCTTAAATCCCCTTTTCCCAGAAACACACAACAAAGTTACCAAACAGAGTAACCAGCAAATGAGTGAGTACACAAAACACAGGACACCACAGTATCCATATTCACATACGGAAATAGTCTCTCCCAACAAACACAACTGACTGGCTTTTAAAACAATGGGAGGTGTAAGTGAAAAACCAGAAACAGGTGGTGCAATACAGAGGAATGTCCACTGATTGGTCCACCTCAGCAATCAGCAGCCAAACGGATGTCGGACAGGTGGGACACCCCCAACGACCACCAATCAGGAACATAAAGGACACCTGTGATTAGGGCAGAAGGAGAGGAAAAACACAAAAACACACACAGGATACCTGTATCCGTAACACACATATTAATGCCAAAATAACATGCAAAACAGCTCTGCCCCACCTGCCCTGAATGACGCGTCGCCACTGCAACATGGGCTAGTCGTTCTCAACTCGAAGAAGTAAACATCAAAGATGTTAGTAACCTATTTCCTTTAGCAATATTATGTTGTTTTGCCATTACTCCACGGGTTGATCATACAACATTCTTAATGAGCTGTTATAATCATGTTAACTCAGGACATCTTACAACAAGGTTCCCAGCTAGCACATAACGTTATGAGAACCATATGATTCTTAGAGCTTAGTGAGAGTGTGGTTTTCCTATGGTTATTGAACGTAACAAAAAAACGTAATTTGCTTGGTATTTCATTACATAAACAGAACATTTCCTAAAAGTTCAAACATGGTTACATTTAATTTCAAATTGGTTTAATGTTCTAGCAAGTTCTCCAACTGGTTTGACATTGGGAATGTTCTTAGAATGTTAAAAAACAACGTTATTTTGTGGGAATTTCAGCAGTAACGGTACGTGGGTAAAATCACTGAGCCAAGCCAGTAAAAAAGCCATAATACAACCTATGTTGTGATAATTGCATTGTTTGCTCTTTAACCCATTTGTTCATACATCACTGTGGTATACAATAAGGCAGGGGTCGGCAAACTTTTTTGTGTGAAGTGCTAATTGACTATTTATTATACAATTTTGAACGATCTGCGTGCCAGTTATGATTTTCATATGTGCATTACAACTAATTGTGTCTATTGAATATCTTAATTGCCCACAAACGGAATAATTCTATAGCTTGCTAAACAGAGGCGATGTCCATTAGCACCTGGGCTTGATCTTGGAACACAGATTCTCTTGGTGAATGATACAGTGACATAGCTGGGGCACGGTCAGTTGTAATAGTGAATATGATTTTAATATCGACACCTCTCTCCTCAAAATGATCTGTGAAGGCTTTTGCTACAGCTTCAGTTTATAAACTGGCGAAAAGAAGAGAGATAATAAACTTCAAGCCAAGGCTTAGCACGCCACGCAAAAAAATAAATAATGAAATAAATATATATATCAATTATTATAATAATGTTTTGGGTGGCTTGCCAAGCCTTGGCGTACCAAGGCAAATACCCTTGTGTGCCCTTAGGTGCCAACCGCTGCAATAAGGCTGTGACAACAAAAAGACAGCAGTCGCACAATGGCGGAATAAATTCAACTACACATACATTTGTTTCATCACAAAACCGGAGAGCAACATCTATCCGGTGAAGCAAATATTGCATGTAACAAACAGTTACAGTGGGGAAAAAAGTATTTAGTCAGCCACCAATTGTGCAAGTTCTCCCACTTAAAAAGATGAGAGAGGCCTGTAATTTTCATCATTGGTACACGTCAACTATGACAGACAAAATGAGAAAAAAAAAATCCAGAAAATCACATTGTAGGATTTTTAATTAATTAATTTGCAAATTATGGTGGAAAATAAGTATTTGGTCAATAAAAAAAGTTTCTCAATACTTTGTTATATACCCTTTGTTGGCAATGACACAGGTCAAACTTTTTCTGTAAGTCTTCACAAGGTTTTCACACACTGTTGCTGTTATTTTGGCCCATTCCTCCATGCAGATCTCCTCTAGAGCAGTGATGTTTTGGGGCTGTCGCTGGGCAACACGGACTTTCAACTCCCTCCAAAGATTTTCTATGGGGTTGAGATCTGGAGACTGGCTAGGCCACTCCAGGACCTTGAAATGCTTCTTACGAAGCCACTCCTTCGTTGCCCGGGCGGTGTGTTTGGGATCATTGTCATGCTGAAAGACCCAGCCACGTTTCATCTTCAATGCCCTTGCTGATGGAAGGAGGTTTTCACTCAAAATCTCACGATACATGGCCCCATTCATTATTTCCTTTACACGGATCAGTCGTCCTGGTCCCTTTGCAGAAAAACAGCCCCAAAGCATGATGTTTCCACCCCCATGCTTCACAGTAGGTATGGTGTTCTTTGGATGCAACTCAGCATTCTTTGTCCTCCAAACACGACGAGTTGAGTTTTGACCAAAAAGTTCAATTTTGGTTTCATCTGACCATATGACATTCTCCCAATCCTCTTCTGGATCATCCAAATGCACTCTAGCAAACTTCAGACGGGCCTGGACTTAAGCAGGGGGACACGTCTGCACTGCAGGATTTGAGTCCCTGGCGGCGTAGTGTGTTACTGATGGTAGGCTTTGTTACTTTGGTCCCAGCTCTCTGCAGGTCATTCACTAGGTCCCCCCGTGTGGTTCTGGGATTTTTGCTCACCGTTCTTGTGATCATTTTGACCCCACGGGGTGAGATCTTGCGTGGAGCCCCAGATCGAGGGAGATTATCAGTGGTCTTGTATGTCTTCCATTTCCTAATAATTGCTCCCACAGTTGATTTCTTCAAACCAAGCTGCTTACCTATTGCAGATTCAGTCTTCCCAGCCTGGTGCAGGTCTACAATTTTGTTTCTGGTGTCCTTTGACAGCTCTTTGGTCTTGGCCATATTGGAGTTTGGAGTGTGACTGTTTGAGGTTGTGGACAGGTGTCTTTTATACTGATAACAAGTTCAAACAGGTGCCATTAATACTGGTAACGAGTGGAGGACAGAGGAGCCTCTTAAAGAAGAAGTTACAGTGTCACGCTCTGGCTCCGGGACTGTGTAGTTTGAGCCAGGGTGTATTCATTTGGTTGTGTTGGGTATAGGGTGTGTTCATTTGGTTGTGTTTGGTTTTGGTTGTAGTGTCTTGTTCGTCATGTGACTCCCAATCGGAGGTAACGAGTGTCAGCTGTCAGCTCGTTATCTCTGATTGGGAGCCATATTTAAACTGTCAATGTTCACCTTAGGGTTGTGGGTTTTTGTTCCATGTTTCAGTCTGTGTACTGAGGACTTCACTATCCGTCATTGTTTATTGTTTTCTCGTTCGTGCACTTTAACTTTAATAAAGTCATGTTCGCTACAAACGCTGCGCTTTGGTCCACTCCTTCCGTAGACGGCCGTGACAGAAAAACCCACCAAAAAAGGACCAAGCAGCGTGTCCAGGAGCAAGGAGACTGGACATGGGAGGAAGCGCCGGGTAAGGAGATCGAGAGGCTGGCGATGGCCCAGGTGGGCAAATCGTGGTCCTGGGAGGACATGCTCGGGGGCAAGGGACCTTGGGGGAGGATCAAGGCCCTGGCGAGAGAGGAGCAACGGCGTCAGCAGGGCCATCGTCGGAAGGACGAGAGGCAACCCCAAAAAGTTTTTTGGGGGGGGCACATGGCTTGGGCGGCTGGGCAGCAGGAGGCTGCCACAGGGAGACGTGGAGAGAAGGCTACCGGATTACGGGAGCCATTGGCGAGTAGAGGGAGGGAAGTAGTGGAGGCACGGCGTGAGAGACTGAGGTGTGTTACCAGTCCGGTCCGGCCCGTTCCTGATCCCCGGTTAAGGCCAGTGGTGTGTGTTCCCAGTATGGACCGGCCTGTTCCTACTCCACGCACCAAGTCCACGGTGTGCGTCGACAGCCCTGTCCGGCCTGTTCCTGCTCCACGTACCAGACCTACGGTGTGCGTCGCCAGCCCAGCCCGGCCTGTTCCTGCTCCACGCACTAAACCTACGGTGTGCGTCGCCAGCCCAGCCCGGCCTGTTCCTGCTCCACGCACTAAACCTACGGTGTGCGTCGCCAGCCCAGCCCGGCCTGTTCCTGCTCCACGCACTAAACCTACGGTGTGCGTCGCCAGCCCAGCCCGGCCTGTTCCTGCTCCACGCACTAAACCTACGGTGTGCGTCGCCAGCCCAGCCCGGCCTGTTCCTGCTCCACGCACTAAACCTACGGTGTGCGTCGCCAGCCCAGCCCGGCCTGTTCCTGCTCCACGCACTAAACCTACGGTGTGCGTCGCCAGCCCAGCCCGGCCTGTTCCTGCCACCCGCACCAAGTCTACGGTGCGCGTCGCCAGCCCGACCCGGCCTGTTCCTGCCACTCGCACCAAACCTACGGTGCGCGTCGCCAGCCCGGTCCGGCCTGTTCCTGCCACCCGCACCAAGTGTACGGTGTGCGTCGCCAGCCCGACCCGGCCTGTTCCTGCCACTCGCACCAAACCTACGGTGCGCGTCGCCAGCCCGGTCCGGCCTGTTCCTGCCACTCGCACCAAGCCAAGGGTGCGAGTCGTCAGCCTGGTCCAGCCCGTTCCTGCTACTCGCACCAAGCCAGGGGTACGAGTCGTCGGCCTGGTCCAGCCCGTTCCTGCTACTCGCACCAAGCCAAGGGTGCGAGTCGTCAGCCTGGTTCAGCTCGTCCCTGCTACTCGCACCAAGCCAAGGGTGCGAGCCGTCAGCCTGATCCAGCCCATTCCTGCTACTCGCACCAAGCCAGGGATGCAAGTCTTCAGCCTGGTGAGGCCTGTTCCGGCTCCACGCACCAGGCAAAGGGTGCGTATCGTCTGCCAGTTCCGGTCCATTCCTACCTCACGCGCCAAGCCAGGGGTGCGCGTCGGAGGTCCTGATCCAGCAAGCTGGGTCAGATCGGACCGGGGGCACTACGGGGGGAGTGAAGTGGGGTGGTGGTCAAGCCCGGAGCCGGAGCCGCCTCCGAGGAGCAACACCCACCCAGCCCTCCCCTATTTTGGGGTGTAGGCGCGGTCGGAGTCCGCGCCTTTAGGGGGGGGGTACTGTCACGCTCTGGCTCCGGGACTGTGTAGTTTGAGCCAGGGTGTATTCATTTGGTTGTGTTGGGTATAGGGTGTGTTCATTTGGTTGTGTTTGGTTTTGGTTGTAGTGTCTTGTCTCGTCATGTGACTCCCAATCGGAGGTAACGAGTGTCAGCTGTCGGCTCGTTATCTCTGATTGGGAGCCATATTTAAACTGTCAATGTTCACCTTAGGGTTGTGGGTTTTTCGTGGTCCTGGGAGGACATGCTCGGGGGCAAGGGACCTTGGGGGAGGATCAAGGCCCTGGCGAGAGAGGAGCAACGGCGTCAGCAGGGCCATCGTCGGAAGGACGAGAGGCAATCCCAAAAAGTTTTTTGGGGGGGGCACATGGCTTGGGCGGCTGGGCAGCAGGAGGCTGCCACAGGGAGACGTGGAGAGAAGGCTACCGGATTACGGGAGCCATTGGCGAGTAGAGGGAGGGAAGTAGTGGAGGCACGGCGTGAGAGACTGAGGTGTGTTACCAGTCCGGTCCGGCCCGTTCCTGATCCCCGGTTAAGGCCAGTGGTGTGTGTTCCCAGTATGGACCGGCCTGTTCCTACTCCACGCACCAAGTCCACGGTGTGCGTCGACAGCCCTGTCCGGCCTGTTCCTGCTCCACGTACCAGACCTACGGTGTGCGTCGCCAGCCCAGCCCGGCCTGTTCCTGCTCCACGCACTAAACCTACGGTGTGCGTCGCCAGCCCAGCCCGGCCTGTTCCTGCTCCACGCACTAAACCTACGGTGTGCGTCGCCAGCCCAGCCCGGCCTGTTCCTGCTCCACGCACTAAACCTACGGTGTGCGTCGCCAGCCCAGCCCGGCCTGTTCCTGCTCCACGCACTAAACCTACGGTGTGCGTCGCCAGCCCAGCCCGGCCTGTTCCTGCTCCACGCACTAAACCTACGGTGTGCGTCGCCAGCCCAGCCCGGCCTGTTCCTGCTCCACGCACTAAACCTACGGTGTGCGTCGCCAGCCCAGCCCGGCCTGTTCCTGCCACCCGCACCAAGTCTACGGTGCGCGTCGCCAGCCCGACCCGGCCTGTTCCTGCCACTCGCACCAAACCTACGGTGCGCGTCGCCAGCCCGGTCCGGCCTGTTCCTGCCACCCGCACCAAGTGTACGGTGTGCGTCGCCAGCCCGACCCGGCCTGTTCCTGCCACTCGCACCAAACCTACGGTGCGCGTCGCCAGCCCGGTCCGGCCTGTTCCTGCCACTCGCACCAAGCCAAGGGTGCGAGTCGTCAGCCTGGTCCAGCCCGTTCCTGCTACTCGCACCAAGCCAGGGGTACGAGTCGTCGGCCTGGTCCAGCCCGTTCCTGCTACTCGCACCAAGCCAAGGGTGCGAGTCGTCAGCCTGGTTCAGCTCGTCCCTGCTACTCGCACCAAGCCAAGGGTGCGAGCCGTCAGCCTGATCCAGCCCATTCCTGCTACTCGCACCAAGCCAGGGATGCGAGTCTTCAGCCTGGTGAGGCCTGTTCCGGCTCCACGCACCAGGCAAAGGGTGCGTATCGTCTGCCAGTTCCGGTCCATTCCTACCTCACGCGCCAAGCCAGGGGTGCGCGTCGGAGGTCCTGATCCAGCAAGCTGGGTCAGATCGGACCGGGGGCACTACGGGGGGAGTGAAGTGGGGTGGTGGTCAAGCCCGGAGCCGGAGCCGCCTCCGAGGAGCAACACCCACCCAGCCCTCCCCTATTTTGGGGTGTAGGCGCGGTCGGAGTCCGCGCCTTTAGGGGGGGGTACTGTCACGCTCTGGCTCCGGGACTGTGTAGTTTGAGCCAGGGTGTATTCATTTGGTTGTGTTGGGTATAGGGTGTGTTCATTTGGTTGTGTTTGGTTTTGGTTGTAGTGTCTTGTCTCGTCATGTGACTCCCAATCGGAGGTAACGAGTGTCAGCTGTCGGCTCGTTATCTCTGATTGGGAGCCATATTTAAACTGTCAATGTTCACCTTAGGGTTGTGGGTTTTTGTTCCATGTTTCAGTCTGTGTACTGAGGACTTCACTATCCGTCATTGTTTATTGTTTTCTCGTTCGTGCACTTTAACTTTAATAAAGTCATGTTCGCTACAAACGCTGCGCTTTGGTCCACTCCTTAAATAATAATAAATAAATAAATAATATGCCATTTAGCAGACGCTTTTATCCAAAGCGACTTACAGTCATGCGTGCATACATTTTTTTTGTGTATGGGTGGTCCCGGGGATCGAACCCACTACCTTGGCGTTACAAGCGCCGTGCTCTACCAGTTGAGCTACAGAGGACCACTCCTTCCGTAGACGGCCGTGACATACAGGTCTGTGAGAGCCAGAAATCTTGCTTGTTTGTAGGTGACCAAATACTTATTTTCCACCATAATTTGCAAATAAATTCATTAAAAATCCTACAATGTGATTTTCTGGATATTTTTTTCTCATTTTGTCTGTCATAGTTGACGTGTACTTATGATGAAAATTACAGGCCTCTCTCATCTTTTTAAGTGGGAGAACTTGCACAATTGGTGGCTGACTAAATACTTTTTTTCCCCACTGTATATCACCTGCAGCATGGTCAAGCAAGTTAATGTTTTCGACAGTTTACTAAACAACTACCGATTTAGAACCACTGAGTTACCGCAAGTCAGCATAAAGAAAACAGGAGCACTGCCTCCGCTATTCCAGCACCATTTCAACTTAAACATTTAAACATCATCAAATCAAGGCTATATATGCTTAGTTTAATACACTGAAAATAAACTTAAAGGTACCAAAAACAATTTAGTCCAATCAATGATGCTAAATGTCATGTGGCTGTCCATGGGACTGATTTCTGTGTGTGTGTGTGTGTGTGTGTGTGTGTGTGTGTGTGTGTGTGTGTGCACTTGCAAGTATAACAAAAAATGACTCACCCTACTTGTAGACTTGTTGAATGCCAATGCCATTCTCCTCTCTTTCATGTTGGAAAAACGGTCTATGGCTCTGTCATATAGTACACTTTTAGTTTTAGTTGTCATAGGCTACCAAGATAAAATGCTTGCTAGCCTAACTTCCTTGCATGGGCAACAATGAACCAGCTAAGTTAGCTAGCTAGTTAAAGTGGCCTACTAGGCTACATCTAGGCTACATATTGAACTTCAATCGTCTCAGGCCAATGGCACAACATATTAATTTATGGTTAGATCAGAATAGCCTTCATAATCATTGGCCTTTACAGAGAATTAAGTCAAAACCACAAGTCCAAATCCCATCTCCAAACATGGCTTAGGAAAGGGCGGATTTAGCAACCTAGCTACTGCAGGATAGAGGTCTTCACGGATCCACCTGTACCCGAATACCCAAGACCTGATCAGGGACCCGAGCTGGTCTGGATCCAGAATTCAAAATAATCTCACGGGTCAGGGTCGGATCTGATATGATTGTCATGGGTCTCGGGTATGTGTAATTTTAACTGACTTGTCCGGAAAGGCCTGTACAGATCCGAACACAACTGCAGTAGAGAGAGAGAGAGAGAAATTGTATGCTGCTGCTCTTGCTTTTCAGGAGAGTGGAATGTGTAGCTTGTTGTTGTTGTTGTTGTTGTTGGCCAATCACAACTCATCAAAGCAGCAATAGGCTACAGTCATTGAGCCTCCGTGTGGCAAAAGTTAGGAGATATCTAATCAATGGAAGATGGAATTAAAATGCCGGAATTAAAAGTTAAAGGAGAAGGATAGGCTACAATGACCAAGAGCCAACAGGTAGGCTGCTACTTATTATTCTGAATGGAGTTGTTGTTATTTGTAACTGTAGGATGAGAAAGCGCATGCACTGCAGACTCAATTAGCCTAGCAAGCTAAGGTTACGTGTTGTGATAATCGCGTTGTTTGCTCTTTAACCTGTTAATTCATATGCCTTGCGACCGTGATATATAGGCCTAAAGGCCGAGACAATAAGAAGACACAGTGGCAGAATAAATTCAATTACACCTTTGTTTTATCACAAAACCGGATAGCAACCTCTGTCCAGTGAAATCCACAAAGCATATTGCATGTGCAGTAACAGACAGTTACATGACCTACAGCACGGTCAAGCAAGTTCATGTTTCCGACATTTTCGGACCACTAAACAACTATTGAACAGAGAGTTACTGCAAGTCGCAAAGAAAACAGGAGTTGCCTCCACTATTCCAGCACCATTTCAACTTCAACATCATCAAATCATCTCTGCTTAGTCTAATACAGTGACAACTAAAAGACCCCAAAAACAATTTAATCCAATCAACGTAAGCTAAATATGATGTGGCTGTCCATGGTTCTGATTTCTGTTTGTGCGTGTGTGTGTGTGTGCGTGCGCGTTCGTGCAAGTAGAAAAACATGTTGACTCACCCTACTTGTAGAGAAACACCAACGCCATCCTCCTCTCTTTCATGTTGACAAAACATCTATCACTCTGTCATACAGTCAGTGGCGACCCTTCATTCAGGGCAGGTGGGGCAGGGCCTGTTTTTTTGTGCCTGTTTTGCATGTTATTTTGGCATTAATAAGTGTCACATATCAGTTTGCAAACAATGTAAAAAGAAATAATTGAGTTAATAAAGCCGCATACAAACATGGTCTCTTTTTTGCTTTCTTCAAAATGCAAGTGTTTCAGCCTAGCTCAGTGCTTTCTGTGGTGGAGGGGCAGCCAGCGGAAAATACGGAGCGTAGGGGTTGGTAATGTTCTCTAGTTGCGCCGTGATTGGCTCAGTGTTCTGTCACTCATGGGGACCCTACGTCACCGCAAAATCTACGGGTAGAGATCGAAAAGTCAAGCCCCTTGGTTGCTGCCATAGAGTTAAATTAGAAGTGCCCATCCAAGAAGGCTCAAGGTCGTTGGTCACAGATAAAATGACGTCAAATCATGTTATATCTACCGTAGCTTTGATTGGACTTATCATGTCAACATCATACTTTCAAAATCTTAGCTAGCAAGCTAGCAGTCATCATCATAAATCAGGTCGACAATCTACTGGCAAATCCTTTTCAATCCTTGTCATATGAAGATAAATTATAGATAAAACGTATCGGTGCTCATCGGCCATTGGACATAAACATAACACAACAAGTTGGAAATCGGAAATTCAACAATGAGTGATTTGGAAGGAATCAGTGGCTAACTGCAAGCGTTGCAAAGCAATCACTAGCCTGCTGTACCGTGGCGTGTGTGTGTGCTCCAAGTCTGGGTTTAAGGGTATTTTTTCCAAGCTTAAAAGGATAAACATTCAACACCATGGCCATAAAAGGTTGAATACATTGGCCATGCTGTCAATCCAGCATGACTTCTGTGTAGCGGGTGATGTTGGACGGAGTCAGACGCAGGAGAGTAGATCACGGAATAAATTGTTTAATTAATAAACAGAGGTACGCAGCAATACACACCAGTGCGGACAAACGGCGCGCTGGGGAAAATAAGGCACACGGGTGAATAACCCAGCGAACCACTCTAAATTCCATGCATCTGCCTCTAACCCTAGGAAGCTCTTTGCCACATTCTCCTCACTGCTCAACCCACTTTGAAAAGAAGGTTGACGACATCCGATCCTCGTTTGTTAAGTCTAATGACACTGCTGGTCCTGCTCACACTGCCCTACCCTATGCTTTGACTTCTTTCTCCCCTCTCTCTCCAGATAAAATCTTGCGACTAGTGACTGCAGGCCGCCCAACAACCTGCCCGCTTGACCCCATCCCCTCCTCTCTTCTCCAGACCATCTCCGGTGACCTTCTCCCCTACCTCACCTCGCTGATCAACTCATCCTTGACCGCTGGCTATGTCCCTTCCGTCTTCAAGAGAGCGAGAGTTGCACCCCTTCTCAAAAAACCAACACTTGATCCCACTGATGTCAACAACTACAGACCAGTATCCCTTCTTTCTTTTCTTTCCAAAACTATTGAGCGTGCCGTCTTTAGCCAACTCTCTTGCTATCTCTCTCAGAATGACCTTCTTGATCCAAACCAGTCAGGTTTCAGGACTGGTCATTCAACTGAGACTGCTCTTCTCTGTGTCACGGAGGCTCTCCGCACTGCTAAAGCTAACTCTCTCTCCTCTGCTCTTGTCCTTCTAGACCTGTCTGCTGCCTTTGATACTGTGAACCATCAGATCCTCCTCTCCACCCTCTCCGAGCTGGGCATCTCCGGCGCGGCTCACTCCTGGATTGCGTCCTACCTGACCGGTCGCTCCTACCAAGTGGCGTGGCGAGAAGCTGTCTCCGCACCACGTGCTCTCACCACTGGTGTCCCCCAGGGCTCAGTTCTAGGCCCTCTCCTTTTATCCCTATACACCAAGTCACTTGGCTCTGTCATATCCTCACATGGCCTCTCCTATCATTGCTACGCTGACGATACACAACTAATCTTCTCCTTTCCCCCTTCTGATAACCAGGTGCCGAATCGCATCTCTGCATGTCTGGCAGACATATCAGTATGGATGACGGATCACCACCTCAAGCTGAACCCTGGCAAGACGGAGCTGCTCTTCCTCCCGGGGAAGGACTGCCCATTCCATGATCTCGCCATCACGGTTGACAACTCCGTTGTGTCCTCCTCCCAGAGTGCGAAGAGCCTTGGCGTGACCCTGGACAACACCCTGTCGTTCTCCGCTAACATCAAGGCGGTGACCCGATCCTGGAGGTTCATGCTCTACAACATTCGGAGAGTACGACCCTGCCTTACACAGGAAGCGGCACAGGTCCTAATCCAGGCACTTGTCATCTCCCGTCTGGATTACTGCAACTCGCTGTTGGCTGGGCTCCCTGCCTGTGCCATTAAACCCCTACAACTCATCCAGAATGCCGCAGCCCGTCTGGTGTTCAACCTTCCCAAGTTCTCTCACGTCACCCCCCTCCTCCGCACACTCCACTGGCTTCCAGTTGAAGCTCGCATCCGTTACAAGACCATGGTGCTTGCCTATGGAGCAGTGAGGGGAACGGCACCTCCGTACCTTCAGGCTCTAATCAGTCCCTACACCCAAATGAGGGCATTGCGTTCATCCACCTCTGGCCTGCTGGCTCCCCTTCCTCTGCGGAAGCATAGTTCCCGCTCAGCCCAGTCAAAACTGTTCGCTGCTCTGGCACCCCAATGGTGGAACAAGCTCCCTCACGACGCCAGGACAGCGGAGTCACTCACCACCTTCCGGAGACATTTGAAACCCCCCCAAAGAGGGAGATTGACAGTTCTTTTGTGTTTCTTCCATTTGCGAATAATCGCACCAACTGTTGTCACCTTCTCACCAAGCTGCTTGGCGATGGTATTGTAGCCCATTCCAGCCTTGTGTAGGTCTACAATCTTGTCCCTGACATCCTTGGAGAGCTCTTTGGTCTTGGCCATGGTTGAGAGTTTGGAATCTGATTGATTGATTGCTTCTGTGGACAGGTGTCTTTTATACAGGTAACAAGCTGAGATTAGGAGCACTCCCTTTAAGAGTCATTAAAATGCAAATCAATTTATAAAATATTTGACATGCGTTTTTCTGGATTTTGTTGTTGTTATTCTGTCTCTCACTGTTCAAATAAACCTACCATTAAAATTATAGACTGATCGTGTCTTTGTCAGTGGGAAAATATACAAAATCAGCAGGGGATCAAATACTTTTTTCCCTCACTGTATGTATACTGTACCTAAGAAAGTAATACTATGATATCATAGGTAGGACTGGTGGAGTTATGTCGCACATGTAGCTAACAAAAACATATGGAAATGTCTGCTCTACCCAAAATTACAACCAACTAATTGCAGCATTACCGCAAAAATGGAAGAGGAAAAAGTAAGGAACTTGTCTGTCGGCCCTCCATTAGAGACCATAATTGGTTAAAGAAAATTGAGATAAAGAAAAAAGTATACCAGTTTCATTTAAGGACCAAAAAAATGATAGCCGTGTCATATAGATTGCAAAATAGTTGGGAAGAGATTTTTGACGTACCGATTCCATGGCACATGGTTTATGAACTGATACACAAAACTACGCCAGAATCAAAACTTAGAATTTTTCAATTTAAATTCTTGCAACCAGTAGAATGTTATTTATATGGGGGAAACAACCTTCCCAACTCTACAGATTTTGATGCAAAGAGACAGAATCATTAGATCATTTGTTTTGGTATTGTCCATATGTAGCTTATTTTTGGTCACAGGTCCAGGAATGGCTGAAGAATTGCAATATTTACCTGGAGCTAACCCTGCAGATAGCACTACTGGGTGATCTGAAAAGTCATAGATCAATAATATAATAATATTTTAGTTTATTTTCAATTTATAATCTGTAGAAACAATGAGAATAGAAAGGTTCAGAACTTTTGTGAAACATCACAGCACAGTTGAAAAATATATGGCTGTCACGAACGTCAGGGAGAGACCAAGGCGCAGCGTTGAATGCGTACATATTTATTAATAGAATGATCACACGATCAAAACAACGGACGATAACGTGATGTCTACGGTTTAACACAAACCAAACAAGAACAAGATCCCACAAAGAATAGCTGAAAACAGCCTACCTAAGTATGGCTCCCAATCAGAGACAACGAGCAACAGCTGCCTCTGATTGGGAACCACCCTGACCAACATAGATCTATATGATCTAGAACAAAACCCAAAACATAGAAAACACAACATAGAAGCTACCCCGAGAAACTAAACATAGAAAATCCACACCCTGGCTCAACATTTCAGAGTCCCCAGAGCCAGGGCGTGACAATGGCAAATTAAAATACAAAATGGATGGTGTTAACAAATAGATGGGAGGGGTTGAATGGAGCTGAAGGTTGGGACTAATAACAACTAATAACAACAAGATAACTAATGTAAAGCATACTGTGTCCGTAAAATGTATATAGGTTATAGGTTAAGAACTTTTGTGAAAGAGCACAGTTTGAAAGATATGGCAAATAAAAATCAAACCGGATGGACACCAGAAATAGATGGGAGAGGTTGAGGGTAGAGGAAGGACAGGAGTAAAAACAAACAAAATAGAACTATTGTAAAACAGACTGTGTCCATAAAATGTATATAGTATGTATAAGCTGGAAGTTGAGGCCTAAGCGTTGTTGTTCACTAGTTTACTCCAATTAGGGGAGGGGTGGTAAGGTTAGAAAGTAATGAAGGAAAATATATATTTTTTTAATATATGTATACAGTGGGGAAAAAAAGTATTTAGTCAGCCACCAATTGTGCAAGTTCTCCAACTTAAAAAGATGAGAGAGGCCTGTAATTTTCATCATAGGTACACGTCAACTATGACAGACAAATTGAGAAAATTTTTAATGGATTTTTAATGAATTTATTTGCAAATGATGGTGGAAAATAAGTATTTGGTCACCTACAAACAAGCAAGATTTCTGGCTCTCACAGACCAGTAACTTCTTCTTTAAGAGGCTCCTCTGTCCTCCACTCGTTACCTGTATTAATGGAACCTGTTTGAACTTGTTATCAGTATAAAAGACACCTGTCCACAACCTCAAACAGTCACACTCCAAACTCCACTATGGCCAAGACCAAAGAGCTGTCAAAGGACACCAGAAACAAAATTGTAGACCTGCACCAGGCTGGGAAGACTGAATCTGCAATAGGTAAGCAGCTTGGTTTGAAGAAATCAACTGTGGGAGCAATTATTAGGAAATGGAAGACATACAAGATCACTGATAATCTCCCTCGATCTGGGGCTCTACTCAAGATCTCACCCGTGGGGTCAAAATGTTTCACAAGAACGGTGAGCAAAAATCCCATAACCACATGGGGGGACCTAGTGAATGACCTGCAGAGAGCTGGGACCAAAGTAACAAAGCCTACCATCAGTAACACACTACGCCGCCAGGGACTCAAATCCTGCAGTGCCAGACGTGTCCCCCTGCTTAAGCCAGTACATGTCCAGTCCCGTCTGAAGTTTGCTAGAGTACATTTGGATGATCCAGAAGAGGATTGAGAGAATATCATATGGTCAGATGAAACCAAAATATAACTTTTTGGTAAAAACTCAACTCGTCGTGTTTGGAGGACAAAGAATGCTGAGTTGCATCCAAAGAACACCATACCTACTGTGAAGCATGGGGGTGGAAACATCATGCTTTGGGGCTGTTTTTCTGCAAAGGGACCAGGACGACTGATCCGTGTAAAGGAAAGAATGAATGGGGCCATGTATCGTGAGATTTTGAGCGAAAACCTCCTTCCATCAGCAAGGTCATTGAAGATGAAACGTGGCTGGGTCTTTCAGCATGACAATGACCTCAAACACACCGCCCGGGCAACGAAGGAGTGGCTTCGTAAGAAGCATTTCAAGGTCCTGGAGTGGCCTAGCCAGTCTCCAGATCTCAACCCCATAGAAAATCTTTGGAGGGAGTTGAAAGTCAGTGTTGCCCAGCGACAGCCCCAAAACATCACTGCTCTAGAGGAGATCTGCATGGAGGAATGGGCCAAAATACCAGCAACAGTGTGTGAAAACCTTGTGAAGACTTACAGAAAACGTTTGACCTGTGTCATTGCCAACAAAGGGTATATAACAAAGTATTGAGAAACTTTTGTCATTGACCAAATACTTATTTTCCACCATCATTTGCAAACAAATTCATTAAATATCCTACAATGTGATTTTCAGGATTTTTTTTTCTCATTTTGTCTGTCATAGTTAACGTGTACCTATGATGAAACTTACAGGCCTCTCTTATCTTTATAAGTGGGAGAACTTGCACAATTGGTGGCTGACTAAATACTTTTTTCCCCCACTGTATATGTATTTGCATGTATGTATGTATGTATGTATGTATTTATTTATATGTGTATGTATATGTGTGTATGTATGTATGTATGTGTAGGTATGTATCTGTAAATACAGTGGGGAGAGCAAGTATTTGATACACTGCCGATTTTGCAGGTTTTTCTACTTACAAAGCATGTAGAGGTCTGTCATTTGTATCATAGGTACACTACAACTGTGAGAGACGTAATCTAAAACAAAAATCCAGAAAATCACATTATATGATTTTTCAGTAATTAATTTGCATTTTATTGCATGACATAAGTATTTGATCAACTACCAACCAGTAAGAATTCCGGTTAGTTTTTCTTTAAGAAGCCCTCCTGTTCTCCACACATTACCTATATTAACTGCACCTGTTTGAACTTGTTACCTGTATAAAAGACACCTGTCCACACACTCAATCAAACAGACTCCAACCTCTCCACAATGGCCAAGACCAGAGAGCTGTGTAAGGACATCAGGGATAAAATTGTAGACCTGCACAAGGCTGGGATGGGCTACAGGGCAATAGACAAGCAGCTTGGTGAGAAGGCAACAACTGTTGGCGCAGTTATTAGAAAATGGAAGAAGTTCAAGATGACGGTCAATCACCCTCTGTCTGGGGCTCCATGCAAGATCTCACCTCGTGGGGCGTCAATGATCATGAGGAAGGTGAGGGATCAGCCCAGAACTACATGGCAGGACCTGGTCAATGACCTGAAGAGAGCTGGGACCACAGTCTCAAAGAAAACCATTAGTAACACACTACGCCGTTGTGGATTAAAATCCTGCAGCGCACGCAAGGTCCCCCTGCTCAAGCCAGCGCATGTCCAGGCCCGTCTGAAGTTTGCCAATGACCATCTGGATGATCCAGAGGAGGAATGGGAGAAGGTCATGTGGTCTGATGAGACAAAAGTAGAGATTTTTGGTCTAAACTCCACTCGTCGTGTTTGGAGGAAGAAGAAGGATGAGTACAACCCCAAGTACACCATCCCAACCGTGAAGCATGGAGGTGGAAACATCATTCTTTGGGGATGCTTTTCTGCAAAGGGGACAGGACGACTGCACCGTATTGAGGGGATCTTGATCTATCACGAGATCTTGGCCAACAACCTCCTTCCCTCAGTAAGAGCATTGAAGATGGGTCGTGGCTGGGTCTTCCAGCATGACAACGACCCGAAACACACAGCCAGGGCAACTAAGGAGTGGCTCCGTAAGAAGCATCTCAAGGTCCTGGAGTGGCCTAGCCAGTCTCCAGACCTGAACCCAATAGAAAATCTTTGGAGGGAGCTGAAAGTCCGTATTGCCCAGCGACAGCCCCGAAACCTGAAGGATCTGGAGAAGGTATGGAGGAGTGGGCCAAAATCCCTGCTGCAGTGTGTGCAAACCTGGTCAAGACCTACAGGAAACGTATAATGAGCTCTGTAATTGCAAACAAAGGTTTCTGTACCAAATATTAAGTTATTCTTTTCGGATGTATCAAATACTTATGTCATGCAATAAAATGCAAATTAATTACTTAAAAATCATACAATGTGATTTTCTGGATTTTTGTTTTAGATTCTGTCTCTCATAGTTGAAGTGTACCTATGATAAAAATTACAGACCTCTATATGCTTTGTAAGTAGGAAAACCTGCAAAATTGGCAGTGTATCAAATACTTGTTCTCCCCACTGTATATATACACTACCGGTCAAAAGTTTTAGAACACCTACTCATTCAAGGGTTTTTCTTTATTTGTACTATTTTCTACATTTTAGAATAATAGTGAAGACATCAAAACTATGAAATAACACATATGGAATCATGTAGTAACCAAAAAAGTGTTAAACAAATCAAAATATATTTTATATTTGAGATTCTTCAAAGTAGCCACACTTTGCTTTGATGACAGCTTTGCACACTCTTGGCATTCTCTCAACTTCACCTGGAATGCTTTTCCAACAGTCTTGAAGGAGTTCCCACATATGCTGAGCACTTGTTGGCTGCTTTTCCTTCACTCTGCGGTCCGACTCATCCCAAACCATCTCAATTTGGTTGAGGTCGGGGGATTGTGGAGGCCAGATCATCTGATGCAGCACTCCATCACAAAGCCTGGAGGTGTGTTGGGTCATTGTCCTGTTGAAAAACAAATGATAGTCCCACTAAGCCTAAACCAGCTGGGATGGCGTATCGCTACAGAAAGCTGTGGTAGCCATGCTGGTTAAGTGTGCCTTGAATTCTAAATAAATCACAGACAGTGTCACCAGCAAAGCACCCCCACACCATAACACCTCCTCCTCCATGCTTTATGGTGGGAAATACACATGCGGAGATCATCCGTTCACCCACACCGCGTCTCACAAAGACACAGCGGTTGGAACCAAAAATCTCCAATTTGGACTCCAGACCAAAGGACAAATTTCCACTGGTCTAATGTCCATTGCTCGTGTTTCTTGGCCCAAGCAAGTCTCTTCTTCTTATTTGTGTCCTTCAGTAGTGGTTTCTTTGCAGCAATTCATCCATGAAGGCCTGATTCACACAGTCTCCTCTGAATGGTTGATGTTGAGATGTGTCTGTTACTTGAACTCTGTGAAGCATCTATTTGAGCTGCAATTTCTGAGGCTGGTAACTCTAATGAACTTATCCTCTGCAGCAGAGGCGACTATGGGTCTTCCATTTCTGTGGAGGTCCTGATGAGAGCCAGTTTCATCATAGCGCTTGATGGTTTTTGAGACTGCACTTGAAGAAACTTTAAAAGTTCTTGAAATGTTCCATATTGACTTACCTTCATGTCTTAAGGTAATGATGGACTGTCGTTTCTCTTTGCTTATTTGAGCTGTTCTTGCCATAATATGGACTTGGTCTTTTACCAAATAGGGCTATCTTCTGTGTACCCCCCCTACCTTGTCACAACACAACTGATTGGCTCAAACGCATTAAGAAGGAAAACATTTCCACAAATTAACTGTTCATTGAAATGAATTCCAGGTGACTATCTCATGAAGTGTGCCAAGAATGCCAAGAATGTGCAAAGTTGTCATCAAGACAAAGGGTGGCTATTTGAAGAATCTCAAATATAAAATATATTTTGTTTAACAGTTTTTTGGTTACTACATGATTCCATTTGTGTTATTTCATAGTTTTGATGTCTTCACTATTATTTTACAATGTAGAAAATAGTACAAATAAAGAAAAAACCCTTGAAGGAGTAGGTGTGTCCGAACTTTTGACTGGTACTGTATATATTTACAAAAAAATATATGGGGGATTGGAAGTGATGAAGACAATTACATTGATGGAAGCTACAATCTGTCTGCAATATTAAAGCTGATCTACCCCCTAAAAGACAAAAAGAAAAAGAAAAAAGTGGAAAAAATAAAGTAATACTAAGTGTATGTGTCATGCGTCAGTGTGTAGCGGTAGGACAGAGTCAGGCGCAGGACACAGAACTTAGTCAACGACGTACTTTACTTGTCACAAGTATATAAACACACCTTCCACGCAGGGAAGAAAATACCGACTCACATGTCAATGACAACAAAACAACTAAAAATCCTGCACAATACCATGAGGGAACTAAAGAGTAAAATAGGGAAACAAATTATCGTAATTGGAATACTGTAAGAATGGCCCATGTTCTGAATTCTGTCACTGTATATTTCAAAAGTGCTGAATAAATAGGTATATTGACTCCGTCCATCCTAGCTTGCTCATTAATGTCTTAATCGAAATTACGGATTGCCTCTCATCCTCTCGTCATCCCCTTATACCATAGTTTGTACATCTCAATTGTCAGTAGAAACCACATTTGTTTAAGCAAGTCAGCCATATCAGCTATGTTTATTTTAAAGGCAAGAAATGAGGCTGAATGAACTGGCTCCGCTAATAGCCAGGTGTAGCAGTGGTAAGGATTCACTCCATGGTGCTGAAAAGAAAGCTCTGCTGTTTGGACAGCTTTATGTAGGCCCTAACAGTTTGTGGTCACCGTCTGTCACCGTTATAGTGCAATTGATGTATTGTTTAGTGTTGTGTTGTGGCTTTCCTGGCATGCATCCCCTAATTTTTTTTTGTGTTTGCCCCACCAAGACTTACATGATAAAATCGCCATTGCATACTGTACAAGATTTTCTTTTTTGTTGTCCTAGGCTACCTGGCTAAAATGCTTGCTCGCTAGCCTAACTTGCATTCATGGGCAACGTTGGCTAGTTAACATTAGCCTTCTATATCTAGCTACATATTGAACTTCCTTCCTCTCAGGCCAGGGGATCAGAACCACGTCATAATCATTGGCCAGTACAGAGAATTAAGTAAAACCACAAGTCCAAATCCCTATCTCCATCCATGTCTAATTTAGGAAAGGATAACATTTTAGCTAGCTGGCTAGCTAGCCACCGGAGGACAACACAACAAGATGCAACAATTCAAGTTTTTATGTCAATGACGTATGCTCTCAATGGGATTTGATAAGAGTGACGCCAAATCCAAGCTGGTTTCCCTTGACACTTTTTTTTGGTGCGCCAGGACCATTCACAGTTGAGCTCGCTCAGTTTAGCTCAACGCCGATTGGCAAATTTGTTATACTTTTTTTGTCAAGGGAGGCCAGATGCTCGCTGGCTTTCCTTGCCTTCAATCCTACGGTGGCAACAATGTCATACTTGTTTGGACCAGACAGCATCAGATGGATGGCCTACACGAAGAGAGACAGAGGGGCGCTGTTTCGCTCGCTCGGATGCTTTCTCATGTGAGATACATTCAGCCTCTTGCGAATTGAAGGAACATTCTGAAACACAGAGACACGAAAGATAAATTATTGTATTTGTTTATATTTGTTTATTATTTTGGGGGGGGAAGCCATCCATGAATACACGCACTGGCTGTCTCTCGTCTCTCCCTCCCTGCTCCCCGTTTCACTCGCTCACAGTGCGGCCCCTCCCCCACCTGCTAGAGCAGCATTCCTCTCTCCCTCCTCTCGCACTTTATCAGCTCTGCTTAATGAAGTAGCTTAAAAAATTGAAGTCGCTTTTCTGCTGCTTCCATCACTCGGATTGGATCGTATCTGGATCCGACCAGGTCTATACAGAACGGGTCTAGTTGTCCTACTGGAACTACACACAACATTTTTTTGCAAAAATAAAATATGTGTGAAGTAGGCAAGAATTTCCTTTCATTTTCAGCATCAGACCTGCCCAATTCTCACTTGAAACAGTTGTTGTGTCTATTATATTTCCTTAAGGGTAGCTTTAGTTTAGCTTAACTTCTTCCAGTGTGAAATGTTTGGTAGCTTGTTCAACTACATTTTCAGAGTAGCTTCCCCAACACTGACAGCTTTGTATGCGTTAAAAACATGGCATGCCAGGCTAGCTCCATCCTGCTGGCGCAGTGGACTAATTCCATCCCACTGATGCCGTGTCAAAATAAAAAAAAGAAATGTGTTTGCAGAAATGTGTCCGATCTATGCTTGGAAAAAAGTTTACCCAAAATAAGCTAGCAGTGTCATTAAAAGTATTCTGTGAAGGTTTTAAGTTACTCAAAAACCCCAAAATAACCTATAATTTCCTTTCTCAGATCCATACATCCAAAGCCGACCAAGAACGCTTGAATACTGGTGTCAAGACAAGCACCAATATGCAAGAAACAACCCTCCAAACAGAAAAATAGTTCACAGAGGACAAACTTTCCATACATAAATTACACAGGGAAGCATGTGAGATAAGCTTCAGACCATAGAAATAGAATGAATAGAATGTACATCCCCATTCAACTCAATGGGAGAATTTCAATTGCATACTCCTCGCATCTTTTCTCCTATCTCCTCGCCTCCTTTTCAAAACCCATTGGAGGAGAGGGTCAGAGGAAAGGAACCTTTGGCTTTCTCCTCCAATGGGTTTTGAGAAGGAGGAGAGGAGAGAGGACATAATTGATATTCTCCCAATGATGGCATGATGGGTGGACTGGCAGCTATTGTGAGTGTAACCATAAGAGCAAAGCAGGAAGTAAAAGCAGGAAGTGTACCCATTAATCTGTGGTGTGATTTGTTGAATCAACTCAACTGAAAAAATACATTCCATTGCATGAGCCACATCAGTTAGCATCATTTGAATGAACATTCTACATTACCATGGAAAATAGGCCTATTGCATCCCAATACCAAACAGCCATTGCGAGTGTACCCATGAGTTTACCAGTCAAATTGCCAGGGTTAGAGGTTACAAGTACATTCTATTCATTCTATTTCTATTCTTCAGAGTGGAACACTCTTATGAGCCCTTACTGTCACTTTCTCCCCACACTGATTGGCCACTTCCCTCACTTTGTTGTAAAAAAGCTACATGTTCCCACAAGGTTAGAAATCAGAGGATGTGCTTCTGTCATAGACACAAAACTGGGTCACTCACTCCTTTTCCTACTGGGGCAACATACAGTCTGAATATCCATAGTTCAATCATTTATGTATGCAGTAGCCTATAACTATAGGCTCATTATAACATGTCAGGAGAGTTATTTTAATGTATTATATTTAGTTTGTACTTATATCAGACATAATTCTTAAAGGTACAATATGTAAAAATGGTTCATTCAAATAGCTCTAAATGGCCATAATAAAGTGGCAAGGATCAGAGAATAAAATGCTTTGAAGATTGCATACAGAAACTTTAGACCCCAGTGTTGCCTCTCTGATAACTGCTGGAATAACAGTGGTCGGGTACGATTTGGCGGGAAACTTGGCCTGTGCGCTCTCATGTAAGAGGCGTGGCCACTTGCCTCTCCCAGGACCCCAGACCCAGAAAGTCATTCCACAACAAGACGGCATTATGGAGCGAATGAAAAACAAGATTAATCAAGGACTATGCTGTCAACAGCAGACAGACAGCAAACTATCTGCTAAAAAAAGAAGTTTGGCCTGCCAATTGGGAGTTGGATGAAGTTTGTGGAAAGACCAGGGTGATTGGATGGAGTGGATGGAAGTTTATTCTGGAACTGATGGACCGCAATGCATTCAGCTGGTAAGCTAAACTCAACTGGGCTAATGTTAGCTCTGCTAGAAATCATACTTTATATCTATCTATCTCGCTTGTCATCTAATGTTAATCATACCCTGTTCCAGGAAAGTGTTATATATTTTGACGACTCGTTGTACTATAATAATATAATAATAATAATAATAATAAATATAATAATAATAAAATAAGTACTAGAAAGCTAGCCGAGCTAGTTAGCAAGGTAGCTACTTTGCTTAGCATGAATTCGCTATTCAGAATCTGTCAATATGCTTACAAATCACATCTTCATAGTTCCATTTTGATCCATGCAATGTAGCTAGCTAGTCACGAAATGTGGCGATGCCTTCAATTGTGAAGGCGACACCACACACATTTACATAGAAAAAAAACTAAATGTCCCTTGTCTGTAACAAATGTTGAATAAAATTATATTTGAACTTACTCTGCCGATTGTCCGTGGTGTTGGTCCTTCAGCTGATCGAAATTTGAGACAAAATATCCATAGGAAAGTAATTTATTAATAAACCGACTTCAAAACACGGGTCTATGTGTGTGGTAATCAAGGTGTGTTTGCTCATGACCGAAGGCACGTGCACAAGACGGAAGGAAGTATATGCACGCGATGCATGCATACCAACAGGTGTTTAAATGGTTTTGCGCATGTGCCAAGTGATACAATTTCTACTTCAGTACAGGAGCTCTAAAAAGTCAGGTAAAGTCACTTCTATGCTCGCTTCGAGGCAAGCAACACTGAAGCATGCATGAGAGCATCAGCTGTTCCGGATGACTATGTGATCACGCTCTCCGTAGCCAATGTGAGTAAGACGTTTAAGCATGTCAACATTCACAAGGCGGCACGGCCAGACAGATTACCAGGACGCGTACTCCGCGCATGCGCTGACCAACTGGATAGTGTCTTCACTGACATTTTCAACAGGTCCCTGACTGAGTCTATAATACCAACATGTTTCAAGCAGACCATCATAGTCCCTGTGCCCAAGAACACTAAGATAACCTGCCTAAATGACTACTGACCCGTAGCACTCACATCTGTAGCCATGAAGTGCTTTGAAAGGCTGGTCATGGCTCACATCAACACCATGATTCCAGAAACCCTAGACCCACTCCAATTTGCATACCGACCTAACAGATCCACAGATGATGCAATCTCTATTGCACTCCACACTGCCCTTTCCCACCTGGACAAGCGGAACACATACGTGAGAATGCTATTCATTGACTACAGCTCAGCGTTCAACACTATAGTGCCCTCAAAGCTCATCACTAAGCTAAGGACCCTGGGACTAAACACCTCCCTCTGCAACTGGATCCTGGACTTCCTGACGGGCCGCCCCCAGGTGGTAAGGGTAGGTAACAACACATCTGCCACGCTGATCCTCAACACGGGGGCCCCTCAGGGGTGCGTACTCAGTCCCCTCCTGTACTCCCTGTTCACCCATGACTGCATGGCCAGGCACGACTCCAACATCATCATTAAGTTTGCCGACGACACAACAGTGGTAGGCCTGATCACCGACAACGATGAGACAGCCTATAGGGAGGAGGTCATAGACCTGGCCGTGTGGTGCCAGGATAACAACCTCTCCCTCAACGTGATCAAGACAAAGGAGATGATTGTGGACTACAGGGGGGAAAAAAGGACTAAGCACGCCCCCATTCTCATTGACAGGGCTGTAGTGGAGCAGGTTGAGAGCTTCAAGTTCCTTGGTGTCCACATCACCAACAAACTATCATGGTCCAAACATACCAAGACAATCGCGAAGAGGGCACGACAAAGCCTATTCCCCCTCAGGAGACTGAAAAGATTTGGCATGTGTCCTCAGATCCTCAAAACGTTCTACAGCTGCACCATCGAGAGCATCCTGACTGGTTGCATCACTGCCTGGTATGGCAATTGCTCGGCCTCCGACCGCAAGGCACTACAGAGGGTAGTGCGTATGACCCAGTACTGGGGCCAAGCTTCCTGCCACCCAGGACCTCTATACCAGGTGGTGTAAGAGGAAGGCCCCTACAAATTGTCAAAGACTCCAGCCACCCTAGTCATAGACTGTTCTCTCTGCTACTGCATGGTAAGTGGTACCGGAGCGCCAAGTCTAGGTCCAAAAGGCTTCTTAACAGCTTCTACCCCCAAGCCATAAGACTCCTGAACTGCTAATCAAATGGCTACCCGGACTATTCGCATTGTTTTAATTTTTTACTTAACACGTATTTTTCTTAAAACTGCATTGTTCGTTAAGGGCTTGTATGTAAGCATTTCACTGTAAGGTCTACACCTGTTGAATTCGGCGCATGTGGCAAATAACATTTGATTTGATTTGATTTAAACAATACTTTCCTGTGGATATTTTGTCTCAAATTTTGAGCCACTGAAGGACCAACTGCATATCAACCAGTAGAGTAAGTTTAAATGTAATTTTATTGAAGTGCTTTGTTTCAGACTGTATATCAAGAATTGGTATCAAAGTCTAATTTATTAGGCAAGTAGCTCGCTGGTACTTTTGATTTTTATGTCTCGACCTGATCTGGGGTGCGAGAAACTTTTAATACGTTTGCCATTGAGTACAATTGCCACACTTGTAGTTTCTGGGGGAATAAGCAGGAGACTGGTCTTGTTTGCGCCTTGGCTGATGTAGGATCGGACAACACTGTCTTTAGTGTTTTTAGCTCTATGGTAAGCGGCCGCAGAAGGCTGCTGAAATGTTTTACCTACAGCTGGGTCTGAACGTAGAATGTGCCAATGTGTTTTGATGATAACTAGTAGGACTTTGTGGGGTGTAGGTAGTGACCAGTTGGATAGGAGGTCTGGCTCTAGGGCTTGTAGGCTTGCTCAGTAGTTGTGCTCTAGGAACATCCATGAGTTTACTTTCAGCTTGATTTAACCGTGTCTGATTGTAGCCCTTTGCTCTAAATCTTTCTAGGAGTTCATCCTTTCTTCTGTTGAATGCGCTTTCACTGGAGCAGATGCGCTTGACCCTGTGCATTTTACTTATAGGGAGACTTTTCTTTAGGGCTGAGGGGTGGCAACTTTGAGCGTGGAGGAAATTGTTTCTGTCTGTGCTCTTTCTGAATAGATTAGATGAAAGGAAGGTACCTGTTTTGGTGACACATACGTCCAGGAAGTCTAGTCCTCCCTCGACATGTTCCATAGTGAAGCGCAGGTGTCCTGTAATGGAATTCAGAAATTGGTGAAAGGACATCAGGGACTTTAGGTCACCCTTGTAGACAACAAAAATGTCATCAATGTAGCGTTTCAAAATGACCAGCTTCTCAAAAAAAGGCTTGGACGTCTCATTTAGAATGTGAGCTTTTTCAACATACCCGAGGTGTAGGTTAGCAAAGTTCGGTGCCATCCTTGTGCCCATGGCTGTCCCACTACACTGCAGGAAGTAGGCATCGTCGAAATTGAAGTAATTTTTGGTGAGCACCAACCTCATGAGTTCAACTAGCAAAGAAGAGGGTGGGTTGGGATCTGCTCTCAAGTCAAGGAAATGGACACAATGTTCAATTCCTAACTCATGAAGAATGACTGTGTACAGGGACTGGACATCAAAATACACTAGGAAACACTGTTCTGGTATCTCAATGTCAGTCAATAGTTTTAGAAAGTCACCTGTGTCTTTGAGATGAGATGACAGAGTAGAGACAATGGGTTTTAGGTGATGGTCGACATAGACTGAGATGTTTTCAGTTATGCTCCCAATCCCTGACACGATGGGTCTGCCGGGAGGATTGTCCATGTTCTTTTGTAATTTAGGCACCGTGTAGAACAGGGGGATGCGGGGATGTTGGACATACAATAACGCATTTCTTGTATTAGCTTGGGTTCACATGTAATATAATGTATTAATATATGTATTTAATGTTTCAAATGCAGATTGACGCTTGTGCTTTAATTTAGCCAACATCTGTGTCATGTCAAAATGTACTTTTTCACCAACAACAGGAACAGCTGATTGAGGCATGGTACAGCCCAGGCTGCCGCAACATCAAATCAAAGTTTATTGGTCGTGTACACAGTTTAGGAGGTGTTATAGCAGTGCAGCGAAATGCTTATGTTACTTGCTCCTAACAATGCAGTCAAATGTGGAACAATTAAAATGTAAAGGAAAGAAATGACAAAAGAATATAAAGAATGGCGGGACGAATCCAATTAACAACCCAAGTAGCACTGTAGCAGTATCAAAATGCAGTCTATACATACTGTATTTACACCATATAAACTAAGAATTATATATACAGCAGTAGATATATTAGAGTGAGCTATGTCAAGAATCCAGTATATAAATAAATATGCAGTGTGTATAAACAGTGTAACTAAATTACAATGTACAGTAGTAGAAATATTAGAGTAAGCTATATTAACATTTACATTTTACATTTAAGTCATTTAGCAGACGCTCTTATCCAGAGCGACTTACAGGAGCAATTAGGGTTAAGTGCCTTGCTCAAGGGCACATTAAGAATACAGTATTTAAATACACAGTGTGAAATGGGAAGTGGCCAGTGGTTCAATGTCTCTATAACATGGGACAGCAACGTTAGCTATGAGTGTGTGTGTATGTGCATGTGTATGTGAGAATGACATGTGTGTGCGTGATAGCTTGTGTGTGTGTTTTGTGTGAGTGAGTAGGCATCACCTGGTAGATGGCTATGGATGGCTGTTCATCAGTCTGATGGCCTGGTAATAGAAGTAGTTTCTTAGTCTCTCGGTCTTGGCTTTGATGCCAAGTAGTTGATGCAAAGTAGCGTTGACCAAAGCTATAAACTATCTTTGGTGTGCTTGAGATGTCAATTTCCATTATTGATACTAAGCATTTTCCTATGTCATGTTAGCTGTGTTTACATGACTATACAACTCCACAGCTAAAAATATTCAAGTTGTTGGGAAACTGCGAACCCAGATACAGCATGTGGAGAAGGAATTACTGTAGAAATAAAATACAGATTTGCTGCTATCAATTCTGCTCCAAGAGTCCTAACATTTTCCTCCGTGACCGTCCGTGAGTCCATGCAATTCTGAGCAGGCACTCCATTAGACAGCCCTGTCAGTCTAGCACGCTCATAGAGTATGGTGCACGAGATAACGTGCGGTCAAGTGCTGGCATGCAATTACTCTCACTGCCATCGGCATTGACATTGTGCCACAAGTCCAAACTTGTAAATTACCACTTTAAATATTACATTGTTGTAATAATGTTAACACTGACTGGGGTGACAAGATGGGCAATAACTGGACAAGATATGCAAGTGTGTTCACTGTTCTACCTTCCAAGGCGTCTCACTTAACCGAAAACGTATAACATTTATATACACCTAGTTTTCTTAACATTGGCTCATAATGTGTGTGTGTGTGTGTGTGTCAAGCCGCCGATGTTTCCCACCAAACCTTTGACAGAACTCTTTCTCCATTAACCCACTCCCATCCCAGTCCACAGCAGCAACAGCAGCAGTAGGTGTCACCCTTCAATGCCTGCTGGGCTTCTCTGTAGTAAATATTTTCCATGGCTCCTGAGTCTGGACTGAGTGAATCAAGTTGGGCGAGAGAGACTTGAGGAGTGTGGCAGTGGTAGACAGTGGGTGGCAAAAGAACAATGCAGAGAGAGCAGTGCCTGCTCCTCTCTGGGGCCCTGCGATGTCATGTGAAATGACAGGCCGTGTCATCAGAGAGCCCCAGGCCTTTCTCCGATTGTGGCCTGGCTGGCTGTGGGCTGGCTGCATAGCTGCCTGTCAAAGCTGAAACTAGTGGACTCTACTTTTTGAAACAGACTGAGAGGTGACGTTTTGGAACTTCAGAACAGAATGAAGGGGTTTTAGTTAATGTTTTTCTCATGTACAGTAAGATGTTGGCTGATGTCTCATATACCTCATATACCATGTCTCATTAGCATACAAGCTGTAGGGGTAGAGTATGCCACAGTTTATCTTATAATTTATATAAACCTCAATTTAAACCCCTTGTCAAGCTCTCCATTTATATGTGCTTAGTGTGTGTGCGCTGTACTATCTCAGGCAATAATTCTCATCAGCTCAGCTGTGTGTATAAGCGTTTGATTCTGTTCTTGGCACGGTATACCCTCTGTGTGCAGTGGTACCTGTAGTGAAAAATCAACATCACAAGATCCAGGCGGCTCTTTACATCTGTTTCCATGCTTAGGGTTGTGTCGTCTCTCATCTCTGACCTAACGCAATCTGTTTGTGTGTGGGTGTTCCAGGCTAAGAGGCGGATGTACGTACACCCAGGCAATAGGTACAAGGTGTTAACAGACTTTGCCCACCACCAGTGAGGAAAGAGCTGCGGCAGTGCCTGTAGACACGTGAGTTCTGTTTTCTTGGTCTGACACACACAAACACACAGCCCTGCTGTTACAGTAAAACTAACTCACACCCTGTCCCTCACCCCTCAACCCAAACCTCTGTTTCCTCTTCGTGTAGTTCAAATAACTAATTTCATTATTTCATTCTTCTCACAGTGTCCATATGGCCAAGTCAACATAAAAAGACCCAGCCAACAAGAAACTGTTTAATTCAATATTTTATGTATGATGCAACCAGGGCTGGCCCTGGGCATAAGCGACATAAGTGGTCGCCTAGGGCCCCCAACCGCTAAGAGGCCCCGGAGCAAAAATAAAGAAAAACTCAGTCAGGGTCTCAACTTACTGTTGGGCGTTAGAATAGTAGAATACACAAGGTGCAAGTTAGAAATGTGGTTGTGCATCAGCAGTTTTCCTCTTGTTATGTCAGTCACTGACAGTCACTCAGTTAGCCCATGTCAGCAATTTTTTGTGGGGGTTGGTAAATTAGTCTAGCCAGCTATCTAAACTTGTTTGGCCGAATTACCGACCGGGCACGAAGGGCATGGGCCAGGGGCTCTGACCTCCAGGGGGCCCCCATCGATTTTGTTAGTCACTTTCACTCAGATCATATTAACATGGCAAAATGTGTAGATTTTCAGGAAATTATCTTTAAAACTGCAAAAATGTCTCTCCACCCCATGGCAAAATGTGTAGAATTGCAAGAATTTTGCTGTAAAACCGCAACAACAAAAAAATGCCGCCCCATGGTAAAACGAGTGGAATTGCATGAAATGAGTTACAAAATTGCAACATTTTCTCTACGCCCCATGGCAAAATGTGTAGAATTGTAGGAAATGTACTTTAACTCTTACATTTTATCTCTCCGTCGTCAAGAGTGGGGCCACTAAAATGTTTTGCCCGCGAGGTGAGGGGGCCCCTAACCAAACTCTCCTAGGCCCCCCAAAAGGCCAGACCTGGATGCACCAAGCACACTGGTTTAGTGTGCAAGGCATGATATAGGCTGTGTACTGTGTTGTCATTCTTTTGGACTGCTTTGAGGGTGTGTGTTCGTTTTCAGCACCATGCTAAATGATGAAATTCAGAGTGGTGCGTGTGCAATACCCTCCTCCTATGAATCACTAGTATTCTCAGAGGGATTTTAGTCTCACAACAGTGGGGGGCTGGAGAAGGGGTTGCTCACTGCAGTCTACATTTGTTTTAGGTTTCAAATTTGACCATGTAAATTTGTCCTCAGTGATGGAATGTGCTGCAAAGAAGTTAATTTTTCCCCTTGAAAATGACTTGAAATGTATTCCTTTTATTTCAATGAATGTCTGAGATGATCATGATAATATTGTTACTGTATCCAATTTATTTTGTTACTGTATAGATCTTCGGGGGGAGTTGAACATCCAGCACACTCAAATGTGCATTAAAGGATCTCTGCCTTCAGGGTATTACTATTGGAGACACAGCCAGAAGAAACTCACATCTCTTCACTTTCCCTGGGTATTTATCTTCCAAATGTACACACGCGAATTTGAGAACCATTTAAAACACAAAACACTCCCCTGAACTGTCTGCCTCCTACTGAAAGGACGTGCAGTTAAAAATAGTGTGCAGCTCAAGGTTCATCTCTCAGCCTGGCTAGCTGGTTGTACATAAGTTGATGGAGCCAGCCTGTTAACAAACAAGCGGTGGACATCAACAGGCTCGTTCCCTGCTGTATTTACCAAGGAGCCTTCTGGCAACACAGGGCTTCTCCATGTCTCCCTGCGGCTGCTCCCCCGACACACAGCCCTAATGAACCCTGGGCCTCTCATCAGCCCTGCAAAACTGGGAGGCAGACCACCCCAACACACACAGGCACAGGCACAGAGGCACATGCACACACAGGCACATGCACGCATGCACGAACGCACGTAACCACAGACATGAACACACACAAATACACAGACATGGACAGATACACAAAATTGCAATGAAGGTCTCCTCTAAAACTCCTCAAGACTTTAGGCATTGTAGAAGACACTGCACAGAGAAGCCCTAAAGCCAGAGTGAGCTGAGGACAACCTTACATTGAAGTACCTGTGCGCGTGTGTTTAAATAAACCAGAGATGTTTAAACCTGTGTGACTTGTGTGTATGTGGGTGGTAGGAGGTAGCGCTATGCCCCTGGGCACTGGCTCTGAACCTGCCACACACACTTGCCCATCTCCGCTTGATTGGGTAAACAGCGTCGGGATGAGTGAGTGTGTCTGCCGCGGAATCCTGTCGAAGCCGCCTACTGACGCTGCCACAATTTTCCCGGACAGGTGGGTCCCAAAGGCAAAGTGCTTAGTGATCAGGAGCAAACCCCAGCGAGCGGCTACAAGGAGATTCATGATCCCAACAGTGCTGAGCAGGACAGGTTCGCCACGACGTGTCGTCAGCCCGGATGAGAGGCAAATTTATTGGGCAGCAGTTATGAAGCGAGGCAGCGGAGCGTAGCGGCAACAACACTTCTACATGGAATGGCGAAGGAAGGTGTCACAGTCATCAAGTACCTGGGCCCGCCTGCCTGCCGCGGGTCTGGGAGTTTTGCCTAGGGACTAGTCTGTCACATTACACTAGATGCATTGCCATTCAGGGCCTGCACGCTCCCACAGTCTGACTACGAAATAGGCCAACTTTCATGTCTGCCTCATCTCTCTCCGTCGCCTCACTCCACTGATGGCACAGTTGGAGAGTTTTCTCTTCTTCTGTGCTACAGCAGTTGGTGACTGAGACGCAAACACAGCAGCACAGCACTCAGTCAGTCCCTCCCCAGCACTAGCTAGACAGATATCTGGGAAAATCACAGTAGCAAGAAGCAGGAAACTGGAAATGTCCCCCGCTCTCTCCTGGCTTGTCGCGTTGTCAGGACCTGGTGCTGAATTTGCTTATGACATATAGGGCTATATTTGTGCATTCTGGATTCTTTAAAACATCTCAGGGAATGTTTGAGTTTAAGTATTTAACCTATAATGAATATGTTATATTGTCCTGTGCAATAACTATTGTATTATTACATATTATTAAACATATAGAAATTAGTGTGATTAAATATTTTGTGATTGAAGAAATTATTGTTATATTTAAGTAGTATCAATAGTTGTGTCAAGCATGATCCAAATTGACTAGGGAGCTGAATTTAGTTCCATGAAATACTGTATATCAATTATTTAAATCAACCTGTATGATGTGTCTGGGCTTGAGTGGCGGTCTGCCTGTGCACTGGCTAGTAGTGCATTTATTTCAGGCTATTTAGACTGAGCCACTCTGACTGACCTTCAAGCTGAAGCATATGTTGTTCAGGAGCAGCTAGATCCTGCTTCTGTCCTGCCGTATGCCTGATACAGGATCTAGCATGGCAGACACGCAGGCAGGGAGATGTCCAGTTTGGAGCCCTGACTGGCCAGAGAGGCTTCTATCCTCTCCAGCTGACAGGCCAAGCTCTCTCCATCTCTTTCTCACACACACAAACACACACAGCCCCGCGGCAAATGGCCCAGCCACAGTCACTCTCAGCCTCCATCACTGCTGTCCAGCCAGGGTATGACATGACATGGGGTTGTCGGGCAAAACGGGAGTGTCAGCCGCTGTGTGACGCCTGAAAGGAACATCAGTCTCAGCATCTGGCCGAGCAGTGTGTGTGTGTTTGTTTGTGTGTGACAGAGATCACAGTGGGAGGGTGGTTTCTTTGCACTTTGTGTGTGTGTGTACATGCATGCATGTGTGTGTGTGTGTGTGTGTGTGTGTGTGTGTGTGTGTGTGTGTGTGTGTGTGTGTGTGTGTGTGTGTGTGTGTGTCTTGATCCAAGCAGCAGCTGAGCAGCCCCTACAAACATCAACGTCTGGTCGTGCAACAGAGACAATGTCATCTGGCCCCAGGGCTGGAGCTTCACCACTGATCAGATGGACAAGCATCTCCCTGTGGTAGAATTACAGCCTGACAAAAACACCATACACCTCTGAGTGACAGTCTGCACACCAGATTCCCTTGGACAGACAGGCCTGCGAATAGCACCGAGCAGCAGTAGGCTTTTCAGCAACATCTCAACTGGTGGTCAAGCCGGCTGCGCCTGGCCAGAACCCTGCCACCGCCAGATGAGACCGGGTACGGGGGGTGGTGAGGGGGTGGGGGTGTAGAGATACAGAGAAAGAGACAGCAGTTGGTGTTCATAGGCTCAGCCTGGCTAGTTAAGAGCTAGCTCTCCTATTCTCCATCTGGCAGGGAACTGTACAGGGGGCTGTGAAATGGGCTCCGGCAGAGCATGGAGAGGGGGAAGGGGAGGAGAGGGAGGGAGGGAGAGGCATTGGAAGAGGGAGAAAGCTGTTGGAGACAGAGAAAGAAGTGGAAAGGTAGAGTTGGAAAGGGAGAGAGATAGAAATAGAGGGGGAAGGAACCTTCCAAATGATTCTACAGTAAGTTAATTGCCAGACTCAATAAAACCAAAGCAGAAACACCAGTATGTCTTATTTCTACTTTTTTGTGGACCACATACAGTGCCTTCGGAAAGTTTTAAGACCCCTTGACTTTTTCCACATTTTGTTAGGTTACAGCCTTCTTCTAAAATAGATTAAATAGTTTTTTTTCCTCATCAATCTACACACAATATCCCATAATGACAAAGCAGAAACACGTTTTTAGAAATGTTTGCTAATTTATTAAAAATAACAAATGGAAATATCACATCTGCATTAGTATTCAGACCCTTTACTCAGTACTTTTGTAGCTCTCTTCACGACAACAGACACAGGTTGGTTCCTTGAAACAGGCGTTTATTGCCTTGCACGTCTTTTTCATCGACGCATCCACGTCACGCCGTGAGAACTATATATTTGAATGAACACAGTAACGTTGATAAATTATACAGTACTGAAACAAAATAATAGAAATGGCGCTCGGCGCGACAATACAAATGGCACTTGGCGCGAATATAAACAAAGTTCTACAGGTTGAACAAAATACCTCGTTGGCTGCTTGTCCTGAAAAGAGGTTCTTGAATCCTTAAAGTCCCTTGAAAGTCCCTTTACTGTCTTTCTTGGCCTCTGCCATCAACAATTATAACTCAGACTAAGATCTGCTTAAGTTAGATTGCACACAGTCAATTAACAAATTCCGTAGCAGTAACACAACAGAGAACGTTAGTTCCGGGATGGAACATAAAAACAAAACAATGGCCTAACGTTAATTTGACCTGTTACATCACATTTAAATTCTTACCTATACATCAATAAATCATTTATTTATTTACTACATCAAATAAACCATGAATTATGTATTAATCATGCATCGTGAACACAGCATCTATGTAACACCACTTACAACTTTGTTGAAGCACCTTTGGCAGCGATTACAGCCTCAAATCTTCTTGGGTATGATGCTATAAGCTTGGCACACCTGTATTTGGGGAGTTTCTCCCATTCTTCTCTGCAGATGCTCTCAAGCTCTGTCAGGTTGGATGGGGAGCGTTGCTGCACAGCAATTTTCAAGTCTCTTCAGAGATGTTCGATTGGGTTCAAGTCCGGGCTCTGGCTGGGCCACTCAAGGACATTCAGAGACTTGTCCCGAAGCCACTCCTGCGTTGTCTTGACTGTGTGCTTAGGGTCGTTGTCCAGTTGGAAGGTAGAACCTTCGCCCCAGTCTGAGGTCCTGAGCGCTCTGGAGCAGGTTTTCATCAAGGATCTCTCTGTACTTTGCTCCGTTCATCTTTGACTCAATCTTGACTAGTCTCCCACAGCATGATGCTGCCTCTCACCATGCTTCACCGTAGGGATGGTGCCAGGTTTCCTCCAGACGTGACGCTTGGTATTCAGGCCAAAGAGTTAAATCTTTGTTTCATCAGACCAGAGAAACTTGTTTCTCATGGTCTGAGATTCTTTAGGTGCCTTTTGGCAAACTCCAAGCGGGCTGTCATGTGCCTTTTACTGAGGAGTGGCTTCCATCTGGCCACTCTACCATAAAGCCCTCATTGGTGGAGTGCTGCATAGATGGTTGTCCTTCTGGAAGGTTCTCCCATCTCCACAGAGGAACTCTAGAGCTCTGTCAGAGTGACCATCGGGTTCTTGGTCACCTCCCTGACCAAGGCCCTTCTCCCCCAATTGCTCAGTTTGGCTGCGCAGCCAGCTCTAGGAAGAGTGTTGGTGGTTCCAAATGATGGAGGCCACCATGTTCTTGGGGACCTTCAATGCAGAAATGTTTTGGTACCCTTCCCCAGATCGACACAATCCTGTAATTTACTTATGTAAATGTGATATTTCCGTCAAGTAAAAGGACCATGCTCATCAGTAGGTATGAGTATGCTGGTGGGCCATACTGGGAGTCCTCTAACTCCTATTACTCGTATCCCTCTCCATGTTCTCCTGCTGTGGGGTGACCGATCTAAATCTCTCCGGGTGCTCATTGACTCTGGGGCCGACGAGAGCGTCATGGATGCTACTCTAGTATCTGAGCTGGGTATCTCCACTCAACTCCTCTCCGTTCCCATGGACGCCAGAGCACTAGACAGACGCTCCATTGGCAGGGTCACACAGTACGGTTTCCATTAACCCGCGAGTGTCAGGCAATCACAGTGAGTCCATACAGCTTCTCCTTATTGAATATCCCCATGTTCCTGTTGTTTTGGGATTTTCATGGCTCCAGAGGCACAACCCCCTGATTGACTAGACCACTGGTTCTATCCTGGGTTGGAGCCCGTTCTGCCACTCACATTGCCTTAAGGCGGCGCAACCTGCACCGGGACGTCCTCCTGTGGGCTCTGGAAAAGCCTCGGATTTCTCCGTAGTTCCCGCTGAATTACAGGACCTCCTGGGGGTTTTCAGCAAGTCTCACGCCACCTCCCTTCCTCCGCATCGTCCCTACAATTGCGCTATTGACCTCCTCCCGGGCACCACACCGCCTCGTGGGCGGCTATATTCCCTGTCTGGCCCTGAGACCAAGGCCATGGAGGAGTACATTGAGGACTCTCTGGCTGCTGGGAGCATTCGTCCTTCTGCCTCCCATGCCGGAGCAGGTTTCTTCTTTGTGGAAAAGAAGGACAAGACCCTGCGTCCATGTATCGACTACCGGGGCCTCAATGACATCACTGTTAAGAATCGTTACCTTCTACCACTCCTCTCCTCGGCTTTCGAACCTCTCCAGGGGGATACCATCTTTTCTAAGTTGGACCTTTGGAACGCCTACCACCTAGTTCAGATACGGGAAGGAGACGAGTGGAAGACAGCCTTCAACACAGCTAACGGGCACTTTGACTACCTGGTCATGCCGTTTGGACTCACCAATGCTCCCGCAGTGTTCCAGGCCCTGGTCAACGATGTGCTCCGTGACATGTTGAATCGGTTTGTGTTTGTCTACCTGGATGACATCCTTGTTTTCTCCCATTCTGCTCAAGAGCATGTCCTCCATGCCCGCCAAGTCCTCCAGCGCCTCCTGGAGAACCAGTTGTTTGTGAAAGCAGAGAAGTGTGAATTCCATCGCTCCACTATCTCTTTTCTGGGATACGTCATCACTGAAGGGAACGTTCAGATGGATCCTGAAAAGGTGACATGGTGGTGGATTGGCCCCAGCCCACATCCAGAGTGCAGCTGCAACGTTTCCTAGGATTTGCACATTTCTACCGCCACTTCATTTGTGGCTACAGCACCCTGGCTCCTCCCCTCTCTGCACTCACCTCTCCTAAGGTGCCGTTCACATGATCTCCAGCTGCTGACAGGGCGTTTTTGGATCTTAAGCATCGTTTCACCACAGCCCCCATCCTCATCCATCCGGACCCGTCCCGTCAGTTCGTGGTGGAGGTTGACGCCTCAGACGTTGGAGTGGGGGCCGTTCTGTCCCAACATTCTGCCCAGGACCAAAAGTTGCACCCCGGCGCTTTCCTCTCTCATCGCCTGAATCCCACTGAGAGGAACTATGACGTTGGGAATCGGGAGCTTCTTACGGTCAAGATGGCGCTGGAGGAGTGGAGGCACTGGCTTGAAGGGGCAGAACACCCATTATTGGTTTGGACCGACCATAAGAATCTTGAATCTCCGCACTGCCAAACACCTCAACTCTAGACAAGGTCATTGGGCTCTGTTATTCACTCGGTTTAACTTCACCATCACTTACCACCCTGGGTCCAAAAATGTTAAGCCTGATGCTCTCTCTTGCCTATATAGTTCTGCGGCTACACCATCTGACCCTGAGACCATCCTCCCTACCTCCTGTCTAGCAGCTACACTAGTCTGGGGAATCAAGAGCCTGGTCCCAGCCGGACCCCGGGGTGGGCCCGGCTAACCGGATGTTCGTCCCTGATTCGGCCCGCTCCTCAGTCCTGGAATGGGCCCATTCCTCGAAGCTTACCTGTCATCCCGGCTTCCGCCGGACCCTGGCTTTCATCTGACAACGTTTTTGGTGGCTCACTATGGTTTCTGACGTCTCCACATTCGTCGCCGCCTGCACTGTGCGCTCAGAACAAGACTCATCAGCAAGCTCTGGCTGGCCTCCTTCAACAACTCCCTGTGCCTCTTCGCCCCTGTTCCCATATATCCCTGGATTTTGTCACTGGTCTCCCTCCATCTGATGGCAACACCACCATCCTTACAGTGGTGGATAGGTTTTCTAAAGCCGTCCATTTCATTCCGCTCCCTAAGTCACCTTCAGCCAAGGAGACGGCCCAGCTCATGGTGCATCACGTCTTCCGAATCCATGGACTTCCGGTCGACATTGTCTCCGATCGTGGTCCTCAGTTCTCGTCCCGATTCTGGAGGGCGTTCTGCACCCTCATTGGGTTGTCGGCCAGCCTGTCGTCCGGGTTTCATTCTCAGTCCAATGGCCAGTCGAAGCGTGCCAATCAGGACCTGGAGACGACTCTTCAGTGCCTCGTCTCGGCCAACCCCACCACCTGGAGCCAGCAACTTGTGTGGGTGGAGTATGCATGGAACACCCTACCCTGCTCGGCCACTGGGCCCTCGCCTTTCGATTGTTCCCTGGGTTACCAGCCTCCGCTCTTCCCAGAGCAAGAGGAAGAGATCAGCATCCCCTCAGCCCAGATGTTCGTTTGTCGCTGTCAGCATACCTGGAAGAGAGCCCGGTCAACCCTTCTTAAGACCATCTCCAGGTATCGGCGACAGGCGGACCGCCACCGGACCCCGTCACCCCGCTATCGTCTCGGGCAGAGGGTATGGCTCTCTATTCGGGATCTGCCCCTCAGAGTGGAATCCCGTAAACTTTCCCCCCGCTTTATCTGACCTTTTCCCATCTCAAAAATCCTTAGTCCCTCTGTTGTTCGTCTTCTGTTGCCCCCCGTCTCATCGACGGCCATCCGCCGTACACAGTGAAACGCCTCCTGAGTGTTCGACCTCGGGGCAGGGGTTTCCAGTGCCTGGTTGACAGGGAGGGTTAAGGCCCGGAGGAGAGGTGCTGGGTCCCCACTAAGGACATCCTGGACCCGGCCCTCATCGCTGACCTTCATCGCCGGCACCCCAGTCAACCAGGTATGTGCCCGGGTAGGACGCCAGGTGGCACCCCTGGGGGGAGGGGGGTACTGTCACACCCTGATCTGTTTCACCTGTCTTGTGCTTGTCTCCACCCCCCCCCCCCCCCCCCCCCACCAGGTGTCTCTCATTTGTCCCCATTATCCCCTGTGTATTTATACCAGTGTTTTCTGTTTGTCTGTTGCCAGTTCGTCTTGTCTCATCAAGCCTACCAGCGTTTTTTTTCCGTGCTCCTGTTTTCTAGTCCTCCCAGTTCCGACCATTTCTGCCTGCCCTGACCCTGAGCCCGCCTGCATACCATTCTGCCTGCCCTGACCTCGAGCCTGCCTGCCGTCCTGTACCTATCTGACTCTGACCTGGTTTACGAACTTCTGCCTGTCCTCGACCTGCTTCTTGCCTGCCCCTTGTCTACTAATAAATATCAGAGACTCTAACCATCTGCCTCCTGTGTCTGCATCTGGGTCTCATCCTGTGTCGTTATAGCAGCAGTGTATGTGATGAGTCAGAAGAGTTAGTGCAAAAAGAGTCTGGGTAGCTATTGGTTAACTATTTAACTAACTACTGTATTAAGCAGTCTTATGGCTTGGGGGTAAAAGCTGTTCAGGGTCCTGTTGGTTCCAGACTTGGTGCATCAGTACTGCTTGTCGTGGGTCACAGATAGAACAGTCTATGACTTGGGTGGCTGGAGCCTTTGACCATTTTTAGAGAGCTGGTATAGAGGTCCTGGGTGGCAGGGAGCTCGGCCCCAGTGATGTACTGGGCCGTACGCACTACCCTCTATAGCGTCTTGAAGGTCGAATGCCAAGCATTTGTCATATCAGGCGGTGATGCAGCCAGTCAAGATGCTCTCAATGGTGCAGCTGTAGAACGTTTTGAGGATCTGAGGGCCCATGCCAAATCTTTTCAGCCTCCTGAGGGGGAAGAGGCATTGTCGTGCCTTCTTCAGGACTGTGTTGGTGTGTGTGGACCATGACAATTCCTTAGTGATGTGGACACAGAGGAACTTGAAGCTCTCAACCCGCACCACTACAGCCCCGTGGATGGGGGTGTGCTCGGCCCTCTATTTCCTGTAGTCCACGATCAGCTCCTTTGTCTTGCTGATGTTGAGGGAGAGGTTGTTGTCCTGGCACCACACTGCCAGGTCACTGACCTCCTCCCTATAGGCTCTCATCATCAATAATCAGGCCAACCACTGTTGAGTCGTCAGCAAACTTAATGATGGTTTTGGAGTCATGCATGGTCCCGCAGTCATGGATGAACAGGGAGTACAGGAGGGGACAAAGGACGCACCCCTGAGGGGCCCCCGTGTTGAGGGTCAATGTGGCGGATGTGTTGTTGCCTACCCTCACCACCAGGAGGCGGCCTGTCTGGAAGTCCAGGATCCAGTTGCAGAGGGAGGTGTTCAGTCCCAGGGTCCTGATCTTAGTGATGAGCTTGGAGGGCACTATGGTGTTGAACGCTGAGCTGTAGTCAATGAACAGCATTCTCACATACAGTGAGGGAAAAAAGTATTTGATCCCCTGTTGATTTTGTACATTTGCCCACTGACAAAGACATGATCAGTCTATAATTTTAATGGTAGGTTTATTTGAACAGTGAGAGACAGAATAACAACAAACAAAATCCAGAAAAACGCATGTCAAAAATGTTATAAATTGATTTGCATTTTAATGAGGGAAATAAGTATTTGACCCCTCTGCAAAACATGACTTAGTACTTGGTGGCAAAACCCTTGTTGGCAATCACAGAGGTCAGACGTTTCTTGTAGTTGGCCACCAGGTTTGCACACATCTCAGAAGGGATTTTGTCCCACTCCTCTTTGCAGATCTTCTCCAAGTCATTAAGGTTTCGAGGCTGGCGTTTGGCAATTTGAACCTTCACCTCCACAGATTTTCTTTGGGATTAAGGTCTGGAGACTGGCTAGGCCACTCCAGGACCTTAATGTGCTTCTTCTTGAGCCACTCATTTGTTGCCTTGGCCGTGTGTTTTGGGTCATTGTCATGCTGGAATACCCATCCACGACCCATTTTCAATGCCCTGGCTGAGGGAAGGAGGTTCTCACCCAAGATTTGACGGTACATGGCCCCGTCCATCGTCTCTTTGATGCGGTGAAGTTGTCCTGTCCCCTTAGCAGAAAAACACCCTCAAAGCATAATGTTTCCACCTCCATGTTTGACAGTGGGGATGGTGTTCTTGGGGTCATAGGCAGCATTCCTCCTCCTCCAAACACGGTGAGTTGAGTTGATGCCAAAGAGCTCGATTTTGGTGTCATCTGACCACAACACTTTCACCCAGTTCTCCTCTGAATCATTCAGATGTTCATTGGCAAATTTCAGACGGGCATGTATATGTGCTTTCTTGAGCAGGGGGACCTTGCGGGCGCTGCACGATTTCAGTCCTTCACAGCGTAGTGTGTTACCAATTGTTTTCTTGGTGACTATGGTCCCAGCTGCCTTGAGATCATTGACAAGATCCTCCCGTGTAGTTCTGGGCTGATTCCTCACCGTTCTCATGATCATTGCAACTCCACGAGGTGAGATCTTGCATGGAGCCCCAGGCCGAGGGAGATTGACAGTTATTTTGTGTTTTTTACATTTGCGAATAATCGCATCAACTGTTGTCACCTTCTCACCAAGCTGCTTGGCGATGGTCTTGTAGCCCATTCCAGCCTTGTGTAGGTCTACAATCTTGTCCCTGACATCCTTGGAGAGCTCTTTGGTCTTGGCCATGGTGGAGAGTTTGGAATCTGATTGATTGATTGCTTCTGTGTACATGTGTCTTTTATACAGGTAACAAGCTGAGATTAGGAGCACTCCCTTTAAGAGTGTGCTCCTAATCTCAGCTCGTTACCTGTATAAAAGACACCTGGGAGCCAGAAATCTTTCTGATTGAGAGGGGGTCAAATACTTATTTCCCTCATTAAAATGCAAATCAATTTATAACATTTTTGACATGTGTTTTCCTGGATTTTTGTTGTTGTTATTCTGTCTCTCACTGTTCAAATAAACCTACCATTAAAATTATAGACTGATCATTTCTTTGTCAGTGGGCAAACATACAAAATCAGCAGGGGATCAAATACTTGTATCCCTCACTGTATATACAGGTGATTAAACCACCATTTAATGGTATTGTGGCAGCCATATTTGATTTTGGATGCCGTAATGGATTTGGAACTATTGGGAGGAGCTATAGGAAGATGGGCTCATTGTAATGGCTGGAATGCAATGAATGGAACGGAGTCAAACGTGGTTTCCATATGTTTTCTGTTGTTGTTTGATACCATTCCATTAATTCCATTCCAGACTCTTAGAAAAAAGGAGCTATCTAGAACCTAAAAGGGTTCTTCGGCTGTCCCCATAGGAGAACCCTTCAAAGAACATTTTTTGGTTCCATGTAGAACCCTTTTCACAGAGGGTTCTACTTGGAACCAAAAAGGGTTCTCCTATGGGGAAAACTGAATAACCCTTTTGGAACTCTTTTTTCTAAGAGTGCAGCCATTACAATGAACCCGTTCTCCTATAGCTCCTCCCACCAGCCTCCTCTGATGTGAAGTCTAGGGGTGCCCCCGAACATAATTGCAAGAGGCTGAACATATAAAATCTACAGAGGAACCTTTGACTGAAAATAATGACCTTTTTTTTTTCACGGCTTCAGACTATTTGTTTTCCTTGGAGCCGATTAGATTACAATAACCACAACATCAAAAAAGATGTGTAAATATATATATGCCAGGCATTATTCTGCACTTTTTGAGTTTAGGGGGTGTGTCACAATATCTATAAGTTTAACCACTTTCACAGTAAAATATTTGTACACAACCATCCATTTCATAAATGGGAGACAGAGATGGTTGTGTTTTGTTCTACCTCGAGTAGGGGCATCTAAATAATGAAAGCCCTTTTTGAGGATTAGCCACTAGCCTGTAAGTGGAATTGCAACAGCCATGGAGCAGTTTGCATCTGGGCAGTGCAACATAGGAACTACCTAATATGACACTCCTTAATTGGGATTCTCCAGGTCACATCTGCTCATTCACATTCCCAGAAAATGGAATGATCTACCCAGACTGAACAATTTCTGTAGCTAGGTTTCCATCCAACTGGTGAAATATTTTCATACACATATTCTAAAATCAGAACAAAGAAAATATGTGCATTTTCCCACCAGTAGTATGTTTCCAACATATGGACTTGTTGTGGATACAAATCAGTGTGAGATGACATAGTGCACACAAAATGTACTTTTTCGTTTAAGTTTCCATATACTGAATAAAAATCTAAAGTTCAATGTGTTTCCATGGCATTTTCAACTCTACTGATACACTATATATACACTACCGGTCAAACGTTTTAGAACACCTACTCATTCAAGGATTTTTCTTAATTTTTACTATTTTCTACATTGTAGAATAATAGTGAAGACATCAAAACTATGAAATAACACATATGGAATCATGTAGTAACCAAAAAAGTGTTAAACAAATCAAAATATATTTTATATTTGAGAGTCTTCAAATAGCCACCTTTTACCTTAATGACAGCTTTGCACACTATTGGCATTTTATCAACCTGCTTCATGAGGTAGTCACCTGGAATGCATTTCAATTAACGGGTGTGCCTTCTTAAAAGTTAATTTGTGGAATTTCTTTCCTTCTTAATGCATTTGAGCCAATCAGTTGTGTTGTGACAAGGTATGGTGGTTTACAGAAAATAGCCCTATTTGGTGAATCCATATTATGGCAAGAACAGCTCAATTAAGCAAAGAGAAACGACAGTCCATCATTATTTTAAGACATGAAGGTCAGTCAGTACGGAACATTTCAAGAACTTTGAACGTTTCTTCAAATGCAGTCGCAAAAATCATCAAGCGCTATGATGAAAGGAATGGAAGACCAAGAGTTACCTCTGCTGCAGAGGATAAGTTCATTAGAGTTACCAACCTCAGAAATTCCAGCCCAAATAAATGCTTCACAGAGTTCATGTAACAGACACATCTCAACATTAACTGTTCAGAGGAGACTGTGTGAATCAGGCCTTCATGGTCGAATTTCTGCAAAGAAACCACTACTAAAGGACACCAATAAGAAGAAGAGACTTGCATGGCCAAGAAACATGAGCAATGGACATTAGGCTGGTGGAAATTTGTCCTTTGGTCTGGAGTCCAAATTGGAGATTTTTGGTTCCAACCGCCGTGTCTTTGTGAGACACGGTGTGGGTGAACGGATGGTCTCCGCATGTGTATTTCCCACCGTAAAGCATGGAAGAGGAGGTGTTATGGTGTGGGGGTGCTTTGCTGGTGACACTGTCTGTGATTTATTTAGAATTAAAGGCACACTTAACCAGCATGGCTACCACAGCATTCTGCAGCGATACGCCATCTCATCTGGTTTGGGCTTAGTGGGACTATCATTTGTTTTTCAACAGGACAATGACCCAACACACCTCCAGGCTGTGTAAGAGCTATTTTACCAAGAAGGAGAGTGATGGAGTGCTGCATCAGATGACCTGGCCTCCACAATCCCCCAACCTCAACCAAATTGAGATGGTTTGAGATGAGTCTGTGTAACACTCTGGCTCTATGGACGTTTATATTGAGCCAGGGTTGTTCATTTTCTTGTGTTTGGGTGTATTTCATTTGGTGTTGGGGATGGGTGAGTTTCATTTTGTTTGTGTCATGTGGTGATTGGTCGATGACTCCCAATCAGAGGTAACGAGTGTCAGCTGTCGGCTCGTTATCTCTGATTGGGAGCCATATATATTCGGTGTGTTTTCTCCTTTGTGTTGTGGGTTATTGTTTCTTTGTTGCTGTTAGTAGTATTCAGTATTAGAACTTCACGGATCGTCATTTGTTGTTTTCTTCGTGGTTGCTTTTAGTTAATAAAGTCATCATGTTCACTCGCAACGCTGCGCATTGGTCTCCTCCTTCAGACGATCGTGACAGAATAACCCACCACAAGAGGACCAAGCGGCGTAACAAGCGGCAACAGGACCTACCTACGCAGGATTTATGGACGCCTCCTAAGGATTTTTGGACTTGGGAGGAGATTCGGGCTGGAAAGGGTCCTTGGGCACAACCGGAGGAATATCACCGCCCTCGTGAAGAGCTGGAGGCAGCTGCAGCCGAGAGGAGGTGGTATGAGGAGGAATATCACCGCCCTCGTGAAGAGCTGGAGGCAGCTGCAGCCGAGAGGAGGTGGTATGAAGAGGAAGCGCGGAGTCGAGGCTGGAAGCCCGTGGTTACTCCCCAAAAATTTTTTGGGGGGGGGCACATGGCTTGGGCGCCTGGGCAGCAGGAGGCTGCCACAGGTAGAGCTGGAGAGAAGGCTATCGGATTACGGGAGCCATTGGCGAGTAGAGGGAGGGAAGTTGTTGTGGCACGGCATGAGAGACTGAAGTGTGTTCCCAGTCTGGTCCGGTCCGTTCTTGATCCCCAGTTAAGGCCAGTGGTGGGTGTTCCCGGTACGGACCGGTCTGTTCCTACTCCACGCACCAGGTCCACGATGTGCGTCGCCAGCCGGCCAGAGTCTGCCGTCTGCCCTAGGGCGTCTGAACTGCCCGTCTGCCAAGCGCTGCATAAGCCGCCCGTCTGTACTGAGCCTGCAAAGCCGTCCGTCTGCCATGAGCCTTCAGAGCCGTCCGCCAGACAGAATCATACACCTGCTATGGAATCAGCAGGAGCCGACGCAGCCCATACTAGACTGGAAGCTCGGGTTCGGGACCAGAAAGAGCAACTCCTGCAGATGGGAGCCGCCCTGCTGGAGGTGATGACTGCAATCCGAGGCTGGGGTCCGCCTCCACCGCCAGCCTCCCAGCCAGCACCATCAGCCAGCCATGAGCAGCCAGATCCGTCAGCCAGCCATGAGCAGCTAGACCCGTCAGCCAGCCATGAGCAGCCAGATCCGTCAGCCAGCCATGAGCAGCCAGACCCGTCAGCCAGCCATGAGCAGCCAGACCCGTCAGCCAGCCATGAGCAGCCAGATCCGTCAGCCAGCCATGAGCAGCCAGACCCGTCAGCCAGCCATGAGCAGCCAGGTCCGTCAGCCAGCCATGAGCAGCCAGATCCGTCAGTCAGCCATGAGCAGCCAGATCCGTCAGCCAGCCATGAGCAGCCAGATCCGTCAGCCAGCCATGAGCAGCCAGATCCGTCAGCCAGCCATGAGCAGCCAGATCCGTCAGCCAGCCATGAGCAGCCAGACCCGTCAGCCAGCCAGGATCCGCCAGAGCCGTCCAGCCAGGATCCGCCAGAGCCGTCCAGCCAGGATCCGCCAGAGCCGTCCAGCCAGGATCCGCCAGAGCCGTCCAGCCAGGATCCGCCAGAGCCGTCCAGCCTGGATCCGCCAGAGCCGTCCCGCCAGGATCCGCCAGAGCCGTCCAGCCTGGATCCGCCAGAGCCGTCCCGCCAGGATCCGCCAGAGACGTCCCGCCAGGATCCGCCAGAGCCGTCCCGCCAGGATCCGCCAGAGCCAGCCAGCCAGGATCCGCCAGAGCCGTCCAGCCAGGATCCGCCAGAGCCGTCCAGCCAGGATCCGCCAGAGCCGTCCCGCCAGGATCCGCCAGAGCCGTCCAGCCTGGATCCGCCAGAGCCGTCCCGCCAGGATCCGCCAGAGCCGTCCAGCCAGGATCCGCCAGAGCCGTCCAGCCAGGATCCGCCAGAGCCGTCCAGCCAGGATCCGCCAGAGCCGTCCAGCCAGGATCCGCCAGAGCCGTCCAGCCAGGATCCGCCAGAGCCGTCCAGCCAGGATCCGCCAGAGCCGTCCAGCCAGGATCCGCCAGAGCCGTCCCGCCAGGATCCGCCAGAGCCGTCCAGCCTGGATCCGCCAGAGCCGTCCCGCCAGGATCCGCCAGAGACGTCCCGCCAGGATCCGCCAGAGCCGTCCCGCCAGGATCCGCCAGAGCCAGCCAGCCAGGATCCGCCATCTAGTCAGGTGCTGCCCCTTAGCCCGGTGCTGCCCTTTAGCCCGGTGCTGCCCCTTAGTCCGGTGCTGCCCCTGAGTCCGGTGCCGCCCCTTAGTCCGGTACTGCCCCTTAGTCCGGTGCTGCCCCTTAGTCCGGTACTGCCCCTTAGCCCGGTGCTGCCCCTTAGTCCTGTACTGCCCTTTAGTCCGGTGCTGCCCCGTAGTCCGGTGCTGCCCCTTGTCCCGGTGCTGCCCCTTATCCCGGTGCTGCCCCTTATCCCGGAGCTGCCCCTTAGGCCGATGCTGCCCCTTAGTCCGGGGTTGCCCCTTAGTCCAGGTGGGGTTAGGTGGAGGGTGGTCATTGGGAGGAGGCTACCGAAGCAGGTTGTGACTGTGGTGGGGTGGGGATCACGACCGGGGCCAGAGCCGCCACCATGGACAGACGCCCACCCAGACCCTCCCCTAGTCCTGATGTTGGTGCGCCCGGAGTTCGCACCTTTAGGGGGGGGTACTGTAACACTCTGGCTCTATGGACGTTTATATTGAGCCAGGGTTGTTCATTTTCTTGTGTTTGGGTGTATTTCATTTGGTGTTGGGGATGGGTGAGTTTCATTTTGTTTGTGTCATGTGGTGATTGGTCGATGACTCCCAATCAGAGGTAACGAGTGTCAGCTGTCGGCTCGTTATCTCTGATTGGGAGCCATATATATTCGGTGTGTTTTCTCCTTTGTGTTGTGGGTTATTGTTTCTTTGTTGCTGTTAGTAGTATTCAGTATTAGAACTTCACGGATCGTCATTTGTTGTTTTCTTCGTGGTTGCTTTTAGTTAATAAAGTCATCATGTTCACTCGCAACGCTGCGCATTGGTCTCCTCCTTCAGACGATCGTGACAGTCTGTCACGGATTCAGCCGAGGCTGCTCCTCCTCCTTGCTCGGGCAGGCTTCGGCGTTCGTTGTCCCCGGAGTACTAGCTGCTGCCGATCGATGTTTCGGTGTTTGTCTTGTTTTGTCTTTATTGTTTACACCTGTTTCCCATTATGTTGGATTGTATTCCCTATATTACCCCCTTGTCTCTCATTGGTTATTTTGTGTGTGATTGTTCTTTGTCATTTCGGCAGTTGCTTTGTGTTACGGGTCTTTGTGTTTTCCTCCCTGTTTGGAGGTTTGTTGTTTTGTACGTTTTTACTGTGTTCAGTAAAGTACGTTGCCAGCCGCTCTGTGTCCTGCGTTTGACTTCGCTGACCGCATACACGTTGCGTGACAGAGTCGGACCGCAGAGTGAAGGAAAAGCAGCCAACAAGTGCTCAGCATATGTGGGTACTCCTTCAAGACTGTTGGAAAAGCATTCCAGGTGAAGCTGGTTGAGAGAATGCCAAGAGTGTGCAAAGCTGTCATCAAGGCAAAGGGTGGCTATTTGAAGAGTCTCCAATATAAAATATATTTTGATTTGTTTAACACTTTTTTGGTTACTACATGATTCCATATGTGCTATTTCATAGATTTGATGTCTTCACTATTATTCTACAATGTAGAAAATAGTAAAAATAAAGAAAAACCCTTGAATGAGTAGGTGTTCTAATAATGTTGACCAGTTGTGTACAAAAGTATGTGGACACCCCTTCAAATTAGTGGATTCGGCTATTTCAGCCACACCCGTTGCTGACAGGTAAATTAAAATCAAGCACACAGCCATGCTATCTCCATAGACAAACATTGGCAGTAGAATGGCCTTACTGAAGAGCTCAGTGACTTTCAACGTGGCACCGTCATAGGATGCCACCTTTCCAACAAGTCAGTTCGTGAAATTTCTGCCATGATAGAGCTGCCCCGGTCCACTGTAAGTGCTGTTATTGTGAAGTGAAAATGCCTAGGAGTAACAATGGCTCAGCCGCGAAGTGGTAGGCCCCACAAGCTCACAGAACGGGACCCCCAAGTACTGAAGCGTCAGTCCTAGGTTGCAACACTCACTACCAAGTTACAAATTGCCTCTGGAATCAACATCAGCACAATGTTCGTCAGAAGCTTCCTGAAATGGGTTTCCATGGCCGAACAGCCGCACACAAGCCTAAGATCACCATGCGCAATGCCAAGCGTCGGCTGGAGTGGTGTAAAGCTCGCCGCCATTGGACTCTGGAGCAGTGGAAACACGTTCTCTGGAGTGATGAATCACGCTTCACCATCTAGGTTTGTCGGATGCCAGAAGAACGCTACCTGCCCCAATGCATAGTGCCAACTGTACAGTTTGGTGGATGAATAATGGTCTGGGGCTGTTTTTCATGGTTCGGGCTAGGACCCTTAGTTCCAGTGAAGGGAAATCTTAACGCTACAGCATACAATGACATTCTAGACGATTCTGTGCTTCCAACTTTGTGGCAACAGTTTGGGGAAGGCCCTTTTCTGTTTCAGCATGACAATGCCCCCCGTGCACAAAGAGGTCCATACAGAAATGGTTTGTCGAGATCGGTTGCCTAAGTATGGTCCCCAATCAGAGACAACGAGCTACAGCTGCCTCTGATTGGGAACCACCCTGGCCAACATAGATCTAAACGATCTAGAACAAAAAACATAGAAAACTAAACATAGAAAAATCCACACCCTGGCTCAACATTTAAGAGTCCCCAGAGCCAGGGCGTGACAGTACCCCCCCCCCCCCCCCCCCCCCCAAAGGCGCGGACTGCGACCGCGCCACACAAACACAAGTGGGTAGGGGCCGGGTGGGCATTCCGCCTCGGAGGCGGATCCGTCTCCGGGCGTGACCACCACCTTTTCTCCACCTCCCCGTTGCGCCCCTGGTCTGGTTTGGCCCCGCTGACTGGAGCTGGACCCGACGACAGTGGACCAAACCTTACCAGCTCCGCTGGACTGGACACCGGTGGAGCGGATTGCTCTGGCTCCGGAGTGGATCCGCTGACTGGAGTTGGACCGGACCCCGGTGGAGCGGATTGCTCTGACTCCGGAGTGGAGCAGCTGACCGGTGCCGGACCAGGCACCGGTGGAACAGGCACGGGCCGTGCCGGACTGGACACACGCACCACTGGCTTGGCGCGGGGAGCAGGAACGGGCCGGACCGGGCTGACGACGCGCACCACTGGCTTGGTGCGGGGAGCAGGAACAGGCCGGACCGGGCTGACGACGCGCACCACAGGCTTGGTGCGGGGAGCAGGAACAGGCCGGACCGGGCTGGCGACGCGCACCACTGGCTTGGTGCGGGGAGAAGGAACAGGCCGGGCTGGACTGGGAACACGCACCACTGGCTTGGTGCGGTGAGCCGGAACGGGCCGGGCCGGACTGTGGAGGCGGACTGGAGGTCTGGAGCGGAGAGCTGACACAACCCGTCCTGGTTGAATGCCTATTTCCACACAATATGTGTGAGGCATCAGCACAGGACGTACAGGGCTGTGCACTCGTACTGGCGCTACAGCACGTGGCACTGGCGCAGGATATACGGGACCGAGGAGGCGTACTGGAGGCCACGAGCGCTGAGCCGGCACACCCCGTCCTGGCTGCATGCCCATCTTAGCACGACACGTGCGTGGTGCTAGCACCGGACGTACAGGACTGTGCCGGAACACTCGCGGCACAGTACGTGGCTCCGCATAACACGGAGCCTGCCCAGTCTCACGCTTCCTAGCCTGAGTACGGGGAGTTGGCTCTGCTCTAACTCTAGGCTCCGCCAACCACCCTTTTAGCCCCCCAAATTGTTTTTATTGGGGCTGTCTATCGGGCTTCTTCCTCGGCCGGTACCCTCTGCGTTGCCGCTGCTCCTCTCTGTAGCGCGCCTCCACAGTCTCCTCCCAAGGACGGCGATCCATTCCGGCCTGAATCTCTTCCCAAGTCCAGGATCCCTTCCCGTCCAGGATCTCCTCCCAAGTCCAGGCTGTCTGTTCCTGGACACACTGCTTGGTCCTTTTTTGGTGGGATCTTCTGTCACGCACGTTGACTGATGACTCGTGGAACCAAGGCGCAGCGTGATAAGCGTACATCTTTATTGATACACAACACACGAACAAAACAACAAAACGAAACAATACGTGAAGTCCTGAGGTTACACACACCAAACCTTTACGGATCAAGATCCCACAAACTAACTGGTGCCAACAGGCTGCCTAAGTATGGTCCCCAATCAGAGACAACGAGCTACAGCTGCCTCTGATTGGGAACCACCCTGGCAAACATAGATCTAAACGATCTAGAACAAAAAACATAGAAAACTAAACATAGAAAAATCCACACCCTGGCTCAACATTTAAGAGTCCCCAGAGCCAGGGCGTGACATGTAGCCTAAAAACTGCATGGTTTCCCAAGTTGTAATGGGAGGACGGAGGACCATACATCATATTATCCCGTGACTCCAAGTTTACTTCCATATGATGACTATTCTATTAATATGTGCGGATAAAGGCATTTCCATCACCATGTCTCGCATAATTAATTTTACCAACGCAAAAAGATCCCACCATCATGTCAGAGGAACAAATTATCTGTTGGCAACTTCCGAAAATTCCTGTTTCCATCACAGCTGTCATGCTTTTTTATATATGGTATGACTTTACACACATAAAAACTGTGGATGGAAAGTTACAAGCTAGGTTTCCATCCAATTGGCCACAATTTTTGAACTACCACTCCCCTTGTCACGACTTCCGCCGAGGCTGCCTCCCCACCTTGTTCGGGCAGGTTTCGGCATTCAGCGTCACCGGCTTACTAGCTACTGCCGATCTATTTATCATCACTCCATTTGTCTTGTCTTCAATCAGACACACCTGGTCCTTCTTCCCTCATTAGTTATTGTATAAGTGTTCCCTCTGCTTCCTTGTCTGTGCGGGTGATTGTTTATTGTGGAGGTTAGTGAAGCTTGGTGGAGCTCGTGTATTTTGTATCGACAGGAGTATTTTCCTGTGTGCCTTGTATTTTCCAGTGCGCCTGTTTTGTGCCCTGGAGTGTGTTTGATGCATTTCTGCGTAAACCTGTATTTTGCGGATTAAAGCCTGTTATTCTGTGATTTACCCTCCTGCGCCTGACTCCTTCAACACCACCTCATCACAGAATCACCCACCCGACTATGGAGTCAGCGGGAGAGATGCGCATGCCTGGAGTCGTGGAACGGGTCCAGGAGCATTCAACTATGCTAGCCAGCTTGGGTGAAGCGATGGATCGGGTTCTTCAGGTCGTCCAATGCCTGAAGAGGAGAGAGCCTGATCCGTCGAGACCAGCTGGCCAACCGGATCCCGCCACCTACACCCCAGCACCCGGAGGGATCCAGATATCCCGACCACGGGAGTTCGATGGGACAGCGGCACTGTGTCAAGGATCCCTGCTCCAACTGGAGCACTACTTCTCCAGCATCCGGCCAGTCCCATTGGAGCGGGAAAGGGTGTCCGCCCTCGTCTCCTGCCTCTCGGGGAAAGCCCTGGAGTGGGCCAACGCGGTGTGGAACGAAGGAGGAGCCGCGTTGGAGAACTACGGGGAGTTCGCTCGCCTCTTCCGGGTGGTCTTCGATCACCCGCCCGAGGCTTGAGAGGTGGGCGAGCGGCTGGTCCACCTGAGGCAGGGGACGAGGACTGCACAGGACTTCGCTTTGGAGTTTCGACTCTGGCAGCTGGGTCCGGGGGGAACGAGCGGGCCCTGATCGACCATTTCCGGTGCCATCTGAGAGAGGACATCCGACGGGAGCTAGCCTGCCGTGACACCATGTTGTCCTTCTCCAACTGGTGGACATGGCCATTCATTTGGACAACCTGCTGGCAACCAGAGGACGTCCTGGAGGTGGTCTGCCCGTTTCCATCCCGGCCGACTCGGATCCAGAACCGATGGAGATGGGTGGAACCGCTAGCCGAGAGAGCGGAGGACGACAGCGCCAGTGCCACACTGGTGGCGCGAGGGGACATTTCACCACACGTTTTCGTCAACGCTCTTCTGGGTTTGGAGGCGGCAAGCAAGGCACTCTCGCATCACCCCAGGTATCGAACACCCACACTTGTCGAGCCCTCTGCTGCGCACTGTAAAATACACATCTCCTTTCCTGAGCACATGGTAGTTCCCCAGTGTAAGGCGCTAGTCGATTCAGGCGCAGCTGGGAACTTTATGGACAGGGCATTCGCACACTGTATAGGCATTCCATTGATTACCCTATCCATTCCACGCCTCGTCACAGCACTTGATAGTCGACCATTAGGGTCCGGGTTGGTTAAGGAAGTTACTGCACCAGTCACCATGATTACCCAGGAGACTCATTGTGAGCAGGTTACTTTTTACATTATTGAGTCTCCTGCTTTCCCTGTGGTATTAGGTATCCCTTGGCTAGCACTCCACAACCCCACCTTCTCATGGCCGCAGAGGGTTCTCACGGGGTGGTCGCAAGAGTGTCAGGGTAGGTGTCTAGGTGTTTCCATTGGTGCAAACACGGTGGAAAGTCCAGACAGTACCTCCACTGTGCGCATTCCTCCTGAATACCTCGATCTGGTGCAAGCGTTCTCTAAAACGCAGGCAACTAAGTTACCAACTCATCGGGCGGGGGATTGCGCGATAAACCACCGGGTAGACGCTGTACCTCCCAGGAGTCATATACCCCCTGTCACAGGCTGAAACGGTGGCTATGGAGACATATGTCACAGAGTCCCTGCGCCAGGGGTATATACGTCCCTCCACTTCACCTGCCTCCTCGAGTTTCTTCTTTGTGAAGAAGAAGGACGGAGGTCTGCGCCCGTGCATTGATTATCGACCACTGAACAGGGAGACGATAAGATTTAGTTATCCTCTCCCCCTCATTCCTTCAGTGATTGAATCAATGCCTGGGGCGCGCTTCTTCACCAAATTAAATCTCAGGAGTGCGTACAACCTGGTTCGTATCCGAGAGGGAGATGAGTGGAAGACAGCATTCAGCACAACCACGGGGCATTATGAATACCTGGTGATGCCCTATGGTTTGATGAATGCTCCCTCAGTTTTCCAGTCCTTTGTGAACGAGGTGTTTTGGGACATGCTTGGTCGCGGTGTAGTGGTCTACATCGATGACATCTTGGTGTATTCCGCTACGCACGCTGAGCATGTTTCCCTGGTTCGCAAGGTGCTGGCCCGACTGTTGGAAAATGACCTTTATGCTAATGCAGAGAAGTGTATGTATTTCCAGCAGTCCGTCTCCTTCCTTGGATACCGCATTTCCACCTCAGGTGTGGAGATGGAGGGAGATCGCATTTCAGCTGTGCGTAATTGGCCGACTCCAACCACGGTTAAGGCGGTGCAGCTTCCTTGGCTTTGCCAACTACTATCGGAGGTTTAGCCGGGGCTTTGGCAAGGTCGCAGCTCCCATTACCTCCCTGTTGAAAGGTGGGCCTTCCCGGCTCTGTTGGTCTGCTGAGGCTGACCTGGCCTTCAGCAAACTACGGGGTCTGTTCACCTCAGCCCCAGTACTGGCCCACCCCGATTCATCACTACCGTTTGTAGTGGAGGTGGATGCTTCCGAAGTTGGGATAGGAGCTGTCCTGTCTCAACGCTCGGGTACGCCACCTATGCTCCGCCCCTGTGCGTTCTTCTCGAAGAAGCTCAGCCCGGCGGAGCAGAACTACGACGTTGGTGATCGGGAGCTGTTGGCTGTTGTCCGAGCCTTGACCGTGTGGAGGCATTTGCTCGAGGGGGCGAAACACCCTTTCCTCGTCTGGACGGACCACCATAAACTGGAGTACATCTGGGTAGCGAGGAGGCTGAATCCTCGCCAGGCCAGGTGGGCCCTATTCTTCACCCGGATTGATTTCACTCTATCATACATCCCGGGTACGAAGAATGGGAAGGCAGACGCACTGTCCCGGCTGTATGACACAGAGGAGAGGCCCAGCGACAACATCCCCATATTGCCGACCTCCTGCATTGTGGCGCCGGTAGTATGGATGCGGATATAGAGCAGGCATTACGCACGGATCCCTCTCCACCTCAGTGTCCAGATGGGCTACAGTACATGCCTGCTCTTATCCGTGATCGTCTGATCTACTGGGCACACACGTCACCCTCCTCTGGTCACCCAGGTATCGGCCGTACAGTGCGTTGCCTGACCGGAAAATACTGGTGGCCTACCTTGGCTAAGGACGTAAGGGTGTACGTCTCCTCCTGCTCGGTGTGCGCCCAGAGTAAGGCACCTAGGCACCTCCCAGCGGGTAAATTACAACCGACCATGGTCTCACCTAAGTGTTGATTTTCTAACTGATCTTCCCCTCTCCCAAGGTAACACCACCATCCTGGTCATTGTGGACTGCTTTTCTAAAGCATGCCGCCTCCTTCCTCTGCCCGGTCTTCCCACGGCTCTGCAAACTGCGGAGGCCCTGTTTACACACGTCATCCGGCCCTACGGGGTACCAGAGGATAGTGTCTGACCGAGGTCCCCAGTTCACATCCAAGGTCTGGAAGGCGTTCATGTAACGTCTGGGGGTCTCGGTCAGCCTGACTTCTGGGTTCCACCCCGAGAGTAATGGGCAGGTGGAATGGGTAAATCAGGACGTGGGTAGGTTCCTGTCGTCCTACTGCCAGGACCGGCCGGCAGAGTGGTCGGTGTTCTTGCCATGGGCAGAATATGCCCAGAAGTCTCTCCGCCACTCCTCCGCTAACCTAACGTCTTTCGAGTGTGTTCTAGGTTACCAACCGGTTCTGGCACCGTGGCACCAGAGCCAGACCGAGGCTCCTGCGGTGGATGACTAGTTTCAGCGCGCGGAGGAGACGTGGTATGCTGCCCACGTTCACCTCCAACGCACTGTGCGTCGTCAGAAGGCCAATGCTGACCGCCACCGCAGTGAGGCCCCCGTCTTTGTACCGGAGGATCGGGTCTGGCTCTCGACCCGGAATCTGCCCCTCCGCCTGCCCTGCCGGAAGCTGAGCCCGCAGTTTGTGGGGCCGTTCAAAGTCCTGAGGAGAGTCAACGAGGTCACTTATAGGTTATTACTTCCCCCTGATTACCGTATTAACCCTTCGTTTCATGTGTTTCTCCTCAGGCCGGTGGTAGCTGGTCCGCTCCAAAAGTCTGAGGTGCGGGAGGTCCCTCCACCTCCTCTGGACATCGAGGGGGCCCCGGCATACTCTGTCCGTTCCATCCTGGATTCGAGGCGTCGGGTGGGGGGCCTTCAGTACCTCGTGGAGTGGGAGGGGTACGGTCCGGAGGAACGGTGCTGGGTCCCGGTGAGGGTTATCCTCGATCCCTCCATGTTACGGGATTTCCACCGTCGCCATCCGGCTCGCCCTGCTCCGCATCCTCCTGGCCGTCCCCAAGGCCGGGGTCGGCGTGCTGCTGGATCCGCGCGTCAAGGGGGGGGGTCCGCCGAGGCTGCCTCCCCTCCTTGTTCGGGCAGGTTTCAGCGTTCGCCGTCACCGGCTTACTAGCTACTGCCGATCCATTTATCATCACTCCATTTGTATTGTCTTCAATCACACACACCTGGTCCTTATTCCCTCATTAGTCATTGTATAAGTGTTCCCTCTGCTTCCTTGTCTGTGTGGGTGATTGTTTATTGTGTAGGTTAGTGAAGCTCGGTGGAGCTCGTGTATTTTGTATCGACAGGAGTATTTTCCAGTGTGCCTGTTTTGTGCCCTGGAGTGTGTTTGATGCATTTCTGCGTAAACCTGTATTTTGCGGATTAAAGCCTGTTATTCTGTGATTTACCCTCCTGCGCCTGACTCCTTCAACACCACCTCATCACACCATTATTATTATTATTATTATTATTATTAATAATAATAATACGCATAACAATAACACAATATTTTAGTTCTAAGTGTTTATTATGATTTTAGTGGCAAAGCAGAATAATGTTCTCCGTATCCATAGCAGAATGATTTTGCAGTGCATGGTGATCGAACAGGTTTCCTGTTATATTCATCAGAGGTGTTGGGAGGGTGAAGTCTGTGAATCCAAAAGATTTGCAACATTGCAACTACTTAATACATTTTTTGCTACTTTGTAACTACTTAGCATGTAACCTTAACCCTTTAACCAAACCTTAACCCCTAACCCAGCCTAGCTAACGTTAGAATTAGCCACCTAGCTAATGTTAGCATTAGCCACCTAGCTAATGTTAGCCACAACAAATTGGAATTTGAATTCGTAACATATCCTATGTTTTGCAAATTAGTAAGATATTGTACGAATTTCAATTCGTAACATATTTTACGGATTGCAATTCGTAACATATCATAGGAATTGTAATTTGTAAAATATCATATGAAATGGATGATGGACATCCACAAATTAATACATACCATACGAAACATAACATATCACTCATACTAATATTTACTTTTACTATGTTAGGTCTACCCCTGAGTCCAGGTTGCAGCATCAAGTGACTCCAATTAATTTAATATGATGTTATTATATCAATATTTGCTCATAAAAGCGTTCCCATTTCCATTTCTCATATAATTAATTTTACCACACAAAAAGATCCCACCTTGTCTAGCATATTTTGTTTTGTCAACATTTGGAAAGTTTACGGACTTATTTCCATCAGGTCTGTCATTACAATTTTATCCGACATGTAGTCTTACTTTCCTCGCATAAAAACGACGGAAACCTTACCAATAAATATCAAAGGTCTTATTCCGTTACATCAATGCTTGGCTGCAAATAAAAAAATCTTGCTCTTTTGTCCATAATAATCGCATCATGTAGGCTATACCCGCACTGTGTCTACTATAGAGTCCACGTGCCAATACCAGAGTGGGCACACTTGCTATATAACTCAACATGTTTTTGTGAGAAAACCATCAGTAGAGTTGAAAATGCGATGGAAACCCATTTAACTTGTATTTTCTATTCAGTACATGGAAATTTAACTGCAAAATTTATTTTTATGTGCACTGAATCATCACCTACAGCCTTTATCCGCAACAAGTCAATTTGATGGAAACATCTCTGGTGGGAAAATGCGCATATTGTTTTTATGAGGATTTTTGAATACTCGCAAGAAAATCTGTCAATTGGATCGAAACCTAGCTAGTATAGTAGAATTATAATGACCATCTTCCATTAGTCCTTGTAAGGCCTACCGGTAGGCCTATTGACTGGAGGAGAGACAGGGATTGACTCAAATTGGAATGGAACCATTCAAAGACATAAAGGACTTGTGATTTAGGGTATTTTTTTATGTGATTAGAAAACACTACATGTGAATGTCCTAAGCCTAGCCCATTTCAGAGGAGGTGAATGTAATAATTTTTTTCTAAATCACGATTTCGTTTAAACAGTTTTCAATATTTTCCCTGATTTGGGCAATATACCTATATAACATATTAGGTTTATGTCATGTGACACAACAGATTAATGTGAAGTTTCATAATAATCTTAATTGAATAACATTATTTATATGCACTGTACGGTTTTTAGGCGTGTAACTTGCTGTTTTCATCTTCGACAGATACTGTTAATACTGTTTGACTGCAGAGCCCAATGATTTATTAACATGGATCCCTGCTATCAGGGTGTAAAAAAAACTTGACTTGATTTCATTCATATGGGCAGTGACATATTGATATTTTGGACAAACCCGTGATGTGTATGTGTGTGTGTGTGTGTGTGTGTGTGTGAGAGAGAGAGAGAGAGAGAGTGAGAGAGAGAGAGAGAGAGAGAGAGAGAGAGTGTGTTCGTGCTCGTGCATCCGTGCTCGTGCGTCCGTGTGCCTCAACTTTGGCTCGTGAGCTCTCATTACGCGTTTGTTTGAGAGGGTTTGGTGGAGGGAGAAGAATATATATAAATATCTTCTCGCCAAGCGGTAGGTTTGTTTTAATTGACACTCACTAGGACTACAAGAAACAAGGAACAACCCCCATCTACCCGCAGAATCTCTGCCATCCTCTCCTCCTCCTCTCCTCTCCTCTCCTCTCTTCTACGGGCCAGCAACCCTCTCAACGCAAGGTTGGTTTCTATACCAGGACAGCGCATTATCAGCTGAAGGTAACCTCAACTTTCACCTGAAATACACATTTTCACACAATTATTCGATGTGCTATACATTATATGCACATGGTTGCTATTTTCCGAGGCGCGTGTGCAAAGGTGGTGCGTGGGTGCAAGCTATAAGACTTTGCATTAATAATGACGGATATAGTGAGCCGTGTAACTGAGCTTTGAGATGGGATAGCCTATGTGGAAGGATTGGCGATATTTATTTCATTCACAAGGAAACAAAAGTCAGCATTGAGCCGCCCGTGGTATAGTTCAAATATAGCTATCTTATCTGTCATTGTTTTGAGTACAGTATGTTCATGGTCAACATTTTGTTTGAAAGAAATCAAGGTTGAAATTGAGAAGAAGCTGCGCAGTACAGTGAACTGCATGATTATCAGCAAAGCCTCAGCAAAATACTGAAAAGGCACGAGAGGGAAAACAGACTAAAAAGGAATTCATTGTAGCCTAAATGTGTTGCCAATTCTCAAATGTCATGATAAATAGTATTCTAGAGCTACCCAAATAATAGTAAAATAAGGAGGAATTCTGACAGGAATGGAAATACTTTTGTTGGCTCCTATATTTCATTTTAGTTATTTTATTCCTCACGAGACAAAAACCTGGCATGGTTAAGAACAATGCAGAGATGAATTCACCCAAAATATAAAAGCCAACTCGTTTAAAGACCAATACATTATTTTCGTAAGAGGATCATAATATGTGTCGGAGTCATCATTATTGGCAATAGGCTCTAAACTGCATCATCAATGGGCATTTCTTTTACAAATCAAATAGCAGATAATTACGCATGTATATAGGCTAATCAAGAACCTGTTATAGGCCTATAGACTTGTGAAATAGGCCTACCTATAAACTAAGAGGGGATAACGTTAAATATCGATCTAAGTTTAAAAAACGAAATAGGTTGATTTCCATTTCAGAGAGATGAACACAGGGAGAGCTCGTGCATGCTCTGACGCATTTTAATCCTTTTTCACTTGGATGAAATGTCATGGCTGGAGGCAAGGGAGACACGCATCTAGGGGCTATATAACATTTTCTATTCCGTCTGAAGAGGCACAATTCAATAATAACAATAACATGGATCATTTTAGTTTCTGAAATAAATAAGTAACAACAGCTATAGCCTACATTTTGTATAAGCGTTTTTAAATAAGGTGGGCCACTTCTGTGTTTTCTATCCTCTCTTAGGAACGCATAATAAACACTTCAATTAAATGTCACCCTGAACTGCACGTTTTCCATTTTAGGTTTTCTTTGTCCAAGTGAAATTAATCCTGAGTGCCTTTTTTTTTTTTTACTTCAGTGGTATGAAACTGACAGAGCGCGAATTAGCTCCGCTGCTGCTATATAGCACATCCACCTCCTTTAAAGTTTAGACATTTCCGCGCCGTGTTATCTAGGGGGGCCCAATTAAACACACGACTTCTGATCCCCGGGACAAAATGGAAATGTAACAGGTCTTAAAATGATTGGTGTTGGCGTGAGGAAGCGCACCTGCAACTTCATGGAGCTTTGGGAAGTCTAATGGTCCGGACTGTAAGGAGAGTTATCTTTTGTCCTCTGACACAAAACCTTTAATTATCCCAAACGCGTTTTATTGTCTGTCAGGCCTCGGCCGGGGCCGTAGGGACAAAACAATACACATTCGTTATAGATCATATAAATTACTTCTTCAACAACATGGAATCCAAACAATAAATATATTTTATGGAATTCAATATATTGGATTAAGGTACACAATTTAAATGGAAAAACTAAGAAAAAACCGATTTAGCCAATATCATGGGTGTGTGTTGTCACACATTTGAGAGAGAAGCCTGTCTGTCAGTGTAAGGCGATAGTTTGAATACAGAATGTTTAATTGGAGAGACGAGGGACATGCTAATGAAGAGTCAGCGGCGGATAATTAGTTTACATTGAGTATAGGTTACTGTTTAATTGAGAGAGCATTGATCTGGCTTTAAAAGCAGTAATTAGGGCCTACATTACTTACACAGAATGCAGCCTGCCACTGACACTTCAACACATGCAGCTATATAACTCGAAAATTAATATACGCTAATGTCTTCTTAATTGGGATAGGCCTGATATATTATGTTGGTTATCAGAAAAAGAGAAAAGGGCCTGGCATTTGGCATTTGTTCGTTTTAGAATGGGCGTATGTTTTTGCCATGCACTATTTGAGGCATATTTATTGTATATAGGCTTAATATTATTTTGCAGGCCTACTTGTGTTTTGTAGGCTATGTTGGCTATGACACACACACACACACACACACACACACACACACACACACACACACACACACACACACACACACACACATACAACTTGTAATCTATAGTATTAATTTATCAGAATAGGGGTAAATTAGGCCTATGTATGTTTTACCAATACAACTAATATTACAAAAATTATTAAATTAAATATTGTAAACATGTTAAAGCCTTACTTCGTTATTAGGCCTACACAGCATGCTCACAGGTAAATGACTATCACGTTTAAAAAATGCACGGCGGCAAAACATACATGACGAGGAAAGATATAACCCTCACACGACTGTTTCACTTATGACGTGCCTTTCCACTAGACCTTTCACATAAAGTTATCGAATCAAATTCAACAAGTGAGACTACTGAAACTCCATAATACATTTTATACAGATTAAAATGTTTTCAAATTACAATTCAATATCCAGGTCTTATCCTTCTAATTCAATCACAAGAGATTATGCAAATGTCACTAAACCGTATCGTGTCTTTAAGCAGCGATTTAGTCTCTACTAATGTCGTCTGGTAACTAAAACCTATAGAAAAGAAAAGTAATGAAAATGTCAATACCCAAAGTGTCTCTCTCCACGCTCTCGCAGCCAGCACGCACGGCGGGTTTGAGGGGAGAGTGACAGCTCTTTGTTGGTGAATAGAAATCAGTGGCATAGAGAGAGGGGGCGGCGACTCCTACCAAATTATCCAAACTGGGCAGACTTTTGCTCCCTTCACAAATAGGACACCGCTCTCCAACTCAGGCAGTCCCAATCTGACCTTCAAGCACACGGAACCCTATAACGGGAGATCGTTGTGGGACTATCGAGAGAAAAACACCCTAATCTAATCTTCTGCAATTTTAAACGTCCATCACCACCATCATCATTAGGTCATATACTGGCCACCGCCGGATCAGCTGGACTATACTTATTTTTTTGGCTATAAAACATTCAGGGGAGAGGAAAATAATTTATTCCTGCCTTGATTTCTCCCTGTCCCTCATCTCTCCACCACTTGCAGTGAAGGTGAGCTGAGCTGAGTGTGTCTCTTGTTTGTGTGTGTGTGCCTGTCTAACAGCAGAGCCAGTCGGATGCTCTGAGCCTACTGGACGCAGAGCTGTATATGGAAGTTGTGGGCTGCAAGGCAGAAGCGAGCAGTTGCACATTGCGTCGTTCAGGAGCGGGAGCCATGCTGTTCCACGGGATCTCCGGTGACCACATCCAAGGCATCATGGAGGAGATGGAGAGGAGATCCAAAACCGACTCGCGCCTGGCCAAGGGCGTGCAGCTCAACGGAAGGGAATCGGTAAGAAAAATGAACTAAATGCAATGTTTTCTTTTCTTTTCTGACATCCATGAAGATTAACACTTAAATCCGAATGGGCAAAACTGTTTAAACGCAAGGAAATGCTTTAGGAAGCTGTAGTTGGGCTAAAATAGCTGCAAGAAATAATCACTCAAAAGAAAATGTTGGGGTTAATATTGCGTTTACAGGTTCCTATGGACATGCAGCCTATTGTATGTGGACATTTTCGTATGTAATAAAAATACATTCAGTTATAAACTAAACTAAGTGAACGTGCATAAAGTAAAAGTGACAATTATTACGCACAATTTGGCAATTTGTTACACAATTTCTATTTTGAGCAAATAACACATTGCTGTTGTTATTGTTTATTTATATAATATATAGGCCTAATTAAACAGTTTTTACAGAGATAATAGACCTATATCAGTTTGGATATTATTAGCATCTACATAATAATTTATTAGAGGCCTACATAACTCTTGTTATTATTATTATTATTATTATTATTATTATTATTGTTAATTGTTGTTCTTGTGGCAGTAATGCTAAATTATAGACGTGTGAAATTAGGAGAATATAGCGCACCAGGCTGTCAATGCAGCTTATTTTAAATGCACAATGAAGCGTAATTAATTATTCTTTGTCATTGTAATACATTTATGTATACAGGCTCCATTTGTTAGATAAGTTGAACGCTGTTACTCCCTAAACACAACCGGCCCTGCATGTTGACACATTTTCAGCTCCGCAGGAATTTCCTGGGATTTGCTTTAAAACCGAACTGTCATATATAGGCTACTTAAGAAAGTCTAACGATCGTTCTACTATTTTATTTATTTTTAAGAAAATGGTGCAATGCTCATATTTGGCTAATATGTAATTTTCAGATATGTTACAGTTTTATCACACACAAGCCAAACCCCACATGGGAAGTATAGGTCTAACCACATGCGCAGGATGTGAGCCATGCATTCCCACATTTATTAATATTCCCCTCCTCTCCCTCCTCTCCAGTCCATGCCTTCGATGGGCCCGGAGAAGCCCGCGTTGTGTGCCGGCTGTGGAGGCAAAATCTCGGATAGATATTACTTACTCGCCGTGGACAAACAGTGGCACCTGCGGTGCCTCAAATGCTGTGAATGTAAACAGCATTTGGAGTCAGAGCTCACGTGTTTTGCCAAGGATGGCAGCATCTACTGCAAGGATGATTACTACAGGTAAGAAAGCATAAGGTTATGAATTGTTGTTTTTCTATAGGCCTAGTGAAATTATTGATTTTTATATTTAATACACACACACTCTCTTCCCCTCTCTCTCTCTCTCTCTCTCTCTCTCTCTCTCTCTCTCTCTCTCTCTCTCTCTCTCGCTGTCTCTGTGTGTTCGGCATTAGGCCTGTCATACAAACTATTGATAATGTCTGAAACAATAGACCTATAACACAAATACAGGCTACAGAAAATTTGAAATAGGCTATAGGTTAAATGTACGTACAGAAAGCTTATTGGTTCGATCAGCTATAGCTTTGGCATATTCAACAGGTTATAAAAGGAAGCCCCCATATACTGAATCTACTACATGGAAATAGAAATAGCTGTAATAGCCAAGCAGCCTAAATATCAGAGGAAATCGGTCGTCTCTTGGCCATGCTGCAAATCCGAGGTGTTATTATAGACCTGCCAACCTTTGCCCAAAACTGCGGATGGAGGTTATGACATTATAAGCAAACTGCTGAATAAAAACAACCTAAGAACATGGAGGTGTATTTTATGTAGCCACTCCTCGCAGTGTGTGTGTGTTCCATTTTTTCAATCCTGTTTGGAGTGTTTTAGAAGTGTCATGTCTGCGCGTGTTTTTAAAGAATTGCGTCCTTGTTCCAGAAGGTTCTCAGTGCAGAGGTGTGCGCGCTGCCACCTCGGGATATCGGCATCGGAGATGGTGATGCGTGCACGGGACTCCGTGTACCACCTGAGTTGCTTCACGTGCACCACGTGCAACAAGACCCTGACCACCGGCGACCACTTCGGCATGAAGGACAGCCTGGTGTACTGCCGGGTCCACTTCGAGACCATAGCCCATGGAGAGTACCCCCACCCCGGCCTCAACTACTCCGAGCTGGCGGCTAAAGGCGGAGGTCTGGCGCTGCCTTACTTCAATGGCACTGGGACAGCTCAGAAGGGAAGGCCTCGCAAGAGGAAGAGCCCCGCCATGGGCATAGACATCGCCAGCTACAACTCAGGTGAGGAGACGGAGAGGAAAGGAGTTGCTGCTTGGGGAGTTGTATGGGGGATTGATGCTATTGCACTGTTTGAAAAGAACGTTTCGGTGGGGATGTTTTGGTTAAGGCCAAAAACCTGTTGTTAGGCTACATGCTAACTAACCAGCCCATGACGCGCGCTGGTGAACTGAACAGAAAAGAGAATGTCGAATATGGAGATTTCATTAATTATTTGGCTTGATCCGTGTTTAAGGGCATAGGCCTCATCTCCGTAGGCCTACACCAAATGCAATTTTAACCAAAAAAGGGGGGACAAGAAAGAGAACAATTAGCCATTTCACACATTTGAAGATGCCTGCTTTGCAATTATCCTCTTTAGGCTAAATTGCATGTTGTCAAAATGATAAAAAATTTACCCCCAGTTAACCATTAGATTGACTTTTATAGCCTAATTATGGTCATCGAATTTGTCAAATGGGTACACACATGAACTTGAACCAGTGACCTACGAACGTGCAGGGGGTAAAAGTAATTTGGGCTCATGTACTTAAAATGTCGCCTTTCGTCTTTCTTGGGGGAAATTGCCTCCTCGTTATACATTACAGGTAATTTTACATTTAAAAACTGCCATTGAAAACGTGAATGTTATAATCCAACCAACTCCGCAGCGTCTCTTTTGTTGTCGCTTTTTACAATTAGTTTCCGGTTGAGAAAGTTTGTCACTGTGTGCCAAATTTGCTCTGTTCTCCTTGAATGGAGAGGAATAAGGGTAATCTGCGTGTTAAATAATTGTTCTGCGTTAATTGAAGGTGACGTAGGAATCCCTGGCTTCCAACCATTGAATCAAACTCGGAAGGTCAGCACAGTTCTCAGAAACAGAGTGAGTGAGATGGAGCAGGGATACAAAAATTAACAAAACAAAAAAAATCATTACATACTCTCCAGTATCTACAGAAAAATTACTTTCAATTGTTTTATAGACATCATGCGAGGCTTTTGTTATGTCCTCTAATAGGGCCTATGCCAAGCCTAATATGTTATGTTTCTTGGGCTACTGTATTTTGCTTTAATAGCGACAAGGGTGATAATGGATCTATTCTAAAGACTATTCCATTTTCAGAAACATGCCCATATGCCCCATTACAATATTGGGTTTCTGTTTTGTATTTATGTTCAGCTGTAGATGTTGTGCTCTTTCCATCTTTAAAGCACTTTTGGTTGCACTACAAAGAAATACGATTGGATTTAACTCTGAACTAAATCCTGCTTTTGTCTATAGCATTCCAAAAACATTCCATTAGGCATATTCAGAAATTGCCTTTATTTCACAGTCAGTTTCGGGCAAAAACGTTGATATTGTCTATATCTGGCTTAATGTTTAGGTTCCATCGCCTCTATATGCCTATAGCCTACGTCTTTAGATAATTATTCCATGCAGTCATTCCCATGTCGACCTTGCAGTTGGTATACCTACTCAGCATGATTTCTTAGCGACCCCTGGTGGGTAGTTGTAGAAAGAAAGGCACTCTGCAAGCAACCATAGCTGAGGAAAATGGGATACCCAAGATTTAAAGATTGAGGTGTTATTTTATTGCAGTGCTTGGCTAACATGAATTAAGATGCATATCTGACATCTGAAAATAAGTGTTTCAAGTTACAAGTTAGTGATGGAATATGAGTAGTAGTCCTGGACTATGGCCAAGATTCATTTGAAAAATAAATAGATTCTGTAGCCCAGAGATATTTAATCTGTGTTCATGTTTAGTTCTGGATCAACTAAACCAGAATTAGGCCTACTCCTGGATCAATCTAGTTTGGTTCTGTGAAACCGGCACTAAAGTCTGTCATTTAACCTGTGATTTGTATTTGCAGGGGGCGGAAATATCAAGATAGGTGTCTTGAATATATTAACAGCCTGCTATAGGCTTTGTTCTCATTTATTGTCAAAGATTTAGAGATGACCACTTTAGGTAATAGGCCTATAGTAGAATGAGTAAAGTCTGTCATAGGAATATGCTTTAAACATGTCTGCTGGATGTCTTGAAAATAATTGTCGTTTGATCATAGAATAACAATCAATTATTTTTAATATTTTCCCATAAACATAGGACAGAATATTAGTATGGTGCATATTGGAAGTAGAGATTACATTTTAATCTCAATACATTATTGCTTTCTTTAAGCATTGAGTAGAAATGCTAGACCAAATTGAGGACTGATCAACTCCAACTGTACATTTATTTTATTACCCCTTTTTCATGATATTCAATTGGTAGTTACAGTCTTGTCCCATTGCTGCAACTCCCCTACGGACTCGGGAGAGGTGAAGGTCAAGAGCCATGCGTCCTCCGAAACACGACCCTGCCAAGCCGCGCCTTGACACACTGCTCGCTTAACCCGGAAGCCAGCCGCACCAATGTGTCGGAGGAAACACTGTCCAACTGGCGACCGAAGTCAGCTTGCAGGTGCCTGGCCCGCCACAAGGAGTCGCTAGAGTACGATGGGACAAGGAAATCCCGGACGGCCAAACCCTCCCCTAACCCGGACGACACTGGGCCAATTGTGCGCCGCCTCATGCGTCTCTCGGTCACGGCTGGCTGTGACACAGCCTGGGATCGAACCCGGGGCTGTAGTGACGCCTCAAGCACTGCGATGCAGTGCCTTAGACCGCTGCGCCGCTCGGGAGGCTGCTTTACATACTTTCTAAGGGGTTTGGGTCCGTTACATTTTTAATAATTTATGTACGATTCAATTAAATATTTTATTCAATCTTAACTGAAAATGATGGCCAGGTTATGGCCATTTTATGCCTTTCATTTCTGTTCAGTGGAATCGGGAGTCATCATAACCTATTCATAACCCTGATCAGGATGTGTTGTATCTTTCTATAACTAACAACCTTGATTTTGGGAGTGCTGTCCATGTTGTCATCATGGGATTATATTTACGAGGATCCAGCAGCACCCCACTTTTTGTTTGAAGAATTATACTGCAATGCACACTTTACCACAGTATATCTGTTCTAACCTTGCGCCTCCTCCTTCTCCTCCTCTTGGTCAGGTTGTAATGAGAACGATGGAGACCACCTGGACCGTGACCAGGCCTACCCTCCCTCCCAGAAGACCAAGCGCATGCGCACCTCCTTCAAGCACCACCAACTCCGCACCATGAAGTCCTACTTTGCTATCAACCACAACCCCGACGCCAAGGACCTCAAACAGCTTGCCCAGAAGACAGGCCTCACCAAAAGAGTTCTACAGGTAAGCAGCAGCCTTCGCCCTCCTTCCTGACCTCTGACCTAGTATGACATCATCATTCTATATCCTCCATTCCATTGTCTGTTCTCACATTTGACCATCAGTTCCATTCAACTCATCTTTTTTGGTTTGTTTGGTTTTATTACATTTTTTTCATTGGTTTTCTACCGATGTTGTATGGAATGTTGTTAGGTACCAGGTTCCTTGATGTACTGTATGAAGGAGATGTATGGTATTTGTAGTGTTCAGGGTTTCTAGACATATAATTCATCCACTTATCACTCCCAATCTCCCTGGGTCAGTGGTGGCAAGAGTAATTTAAGAGAGAGTGCACAAGTCTGTAAGGATCTTTTACAAAATAAAAAAACTTTCAGCTGGTCATTTCTCATTTGGTTTCTACTCCCTGAGCCCAAAATAATGGCGTCAAAATCAACAGTTTGTAGCTATTGTACTTTACTCTTTCTACTCTACGGGGAGAGTCAGGTAGTGGACAACACTGTGATGTCAAACAGATACAGAACAATTGCATTTTATTAGAATGAAAGAAAAGAGACAAAGAAAAGAAGGTAATACATTAGACATAAACATAAAGTAAAAGCCATTGGATTGGATTGGTTTGCAGGTATGGTTCCAAAACGCAAGAGCCAAATTCAGAAGGAACGTTTTGCGACAGGAGAATGGTAATGACAAGGCCGACGGCACGTCACTCCCGCCGCCCTCGTCCGACAGCGGCGCTCTGACGCCCCCCTCCAGCGCGGCCACACTAACAGACCTGACCAATCCCTCTATCACTGTAGTGACCTCCGTCACATCTAGTTTGGACAGCCATGATTCGGGGAGCCCCTCACAGACTACCTTGACAAACCTTTTCTAGCAAGCTCTACGACTCTAAGCTCTTAACACATTTTTGTTTTTTTCCCTAATTTGCATTTACATTTTTTAAACAACACCTTAAAAGAAAACAGAGACAGTTCTGTGGATACAGGAAGTACTGTACTGTACTGTACTGTACACAACAAAAAACAACAAGAACAACAAGAACAACTACAGCAACATTTAAACAGGAGGAAATTATGTTGATGTGTAGCATTTGCAACCACTTGGCAGCTGTTTGTAGTCAACGTATTTAGTGATTGGTTTTGTCGAGAGGACGTTTTGAATCTGGACGGCATTGAACAATTATGAAGAGGGTTCAACAATCTTGGACCGAGCCCAAATGGAACTATTTAAATGGGAAAAGTATATTATTTTTACTTTATTTTATTTCAGTTTGATTGAGTCTAAATTTATCCGTCCCTGATAATTAATGTATTATTTACTGATCAATTCATTTCAAATCATTAATATTTTGCCCTAGAAATGTGTATGTATGCACGAAATCGTTGAAATATACATTTGCAGAATACGCTGTAAAATATAATTCAGAGTTATCCTGGATGTTACAAGACATTGGATTATTTTATAGATTAGTAATTTTAATCTCTAAATTGCATTGTATACATTACAAGAACCCAAACAATACAACTCAAATGCCAGGTGGCTGCTGTGACCTCAACATGCATTTTGTCTTGACATGATGCACCTCAACTGTGAAAAAAATCAAATAACAATGGAACAAATCTATCGATCTGTACAGTGGTAACTGTCCAATATGTAATGCAGTAACATTGATATTAGAAAGAGTTCAACAATAGAACTAAGTAAGTGAAATTCTGATTGGGACACAGTTTAATGGGCACTGTTTGAAAGGATTGTTTCCATGATAGTGCACTTTTACTAGTCTGCTGGTCTAATATTACATACCAACACGCAAATGGGAAAAAAAGGTAGTTTATCTGGATTCAACGTGCCCGTAGAATTACTGTTAAATACAATACACTGCCCATCATTTTGCTCAGGGTAAAGAAGGGTTGATTTAAAAAATAAATTTAAAAAAATGTGAGGAGAGGAAGATGAAAGAAAAGTGAGGGATGACGATGTGGCAGATTAGAGGTGTAGAGCTGACAGAAACTTTACAATGACCTCAGAAACCTGGAGATTGTAGAAAACATGCAGCCAGCGGGACAAATAAATCATCCTCCACATGATCACGTTTGGCCATATTTGTACTTTCTTTACGGACACTTGCCACTGATCAGACCAAAAACATTTCCTCTCGATGAATTAAGAGAAAGAAAGAGAAGCAGTCCTTCTGCAGGGTTACAACATTTTAAATTTGTATTTTTTTGTCTTCTGGCCCAGCTGTTTAAGGTCTTTGGCGTCAGGGTTGTGGTTGATAGCAAAGCAGGATTACATGGTGCAGATTAAGAGAAAGAATAGGAGGTCTTGCTGCTGGGTTAAAACATTTTATTGTAATTGTCACAATTTGTTCTATTGTAGAACAAAGCGTTACTCTCAATCTACTTCATGAAGTAGATGCCTAACTCAGTTCTACTATGTGCCTTATGCTATAACTTGGAAGAAAGTTTGTGAACTTCAGGATTATATGTATTGTTTGTTAACTGATTCACATACTTGTGACGCCTCACTAGTTTTGTACTGTTTTGCATCTTATTTCTGAAGATCTTTTTATGGTGTATCCTGTTAAAAGGGGCCAGCGATGTCATAGAAAGCGCTTGTGCACTCTTTCAGATATAGTTGGTTAATCCAAGAATCGTATAAATTGATTTTCGTGTTAATAGTTCAGTACAGTAAGTGTTCTATCAAGATTGTCCATGTTTCCCTGTTTCTTGATAAAGATGGTGTATAGAAACGATTTCCCCTTAAATATTTATGGACCAAACGGTTGTTATATATCTTATTAAATTTGTGTGAATAAAAATACTTTGCTTTAAATGAGTTTTATTTTTCATTACACTTACCATTTTTGTGTTGTTCCTTAGATACTATGTTTTATTTTTTACTCACATCAACAAATGAAAAAGCATTCAATGATTGATTGACCAATTAAAACAAACGTTCCACATTTTTACTTTTATTTTAATTTCCTATTTTATGGTGTTTACAGTTTTAAAGTAATGCCCCATGGATTTGCACCTAAACCAAGTAGTCAAAAATTATGAAAATTGCTTTTTAGTGCATGAATATGGCTATAACTTTTTAAAATGGAAAGAGGAATGCTGCAAAGCACACATTGATTGATATATCTATGTAGAGCTAAAATGAAATAAGAGTAAATGCAGACCCATAAAGCCAGGTTGCTCTGTAGTTAATATATTGTTACTCTATGATTTCTTTCAGGGAGAACAAATCTTGGGGCATTACAGCCAAACTTCCCGACGTTTGAAAATTCCCTAAAGTATTAAGAGAAGGGGAATTCCTCACCATTGAAGACAAAGACAATATTAGGATAAGACAATAGAATATTGAGAGAAAAATTTACATAAACAAAAACATGTTTTAGTCCAAAACAACAAAATAAATATTTTAAACGTTTTTCCTGAACGTTTGAATCCAACTATGGAGGAGAATACAGTATGTGATTACTGATATCATTATGAAAAAATATGACTTTGCTCTTTGTATTGGAATGCCATTCACACACAGTGAAATAAGTTGTATAGGAACATAGTTGTATATAGCAGAGCAGCTTGGCAGCACAGGGGCTAGAGTGGGATTAAAATACAGCAGACATTAAACAACACTACAGGACACACACACACACACAGACACACACACACACTCCCCTCCCTTACCCCACACACTCCCACCCCTACCCTCTACAGAATCAGCTTACTATATATAAAAAAAAAAGTTATTTTGTCACAAATGTCATTTTGTAAACACATGGCCTCCTTGAAACTTGGCAGCAGGACGCCCATCAAACAGGGGCTGATGAAGAGGACTGCAGAATTGGCGCTTTACTAAGGAAAAGAGGAAGCAACACAAAAAAAAGATGAAAAAAGATTCCCATTTTGCACCTCAACATCTTGTTAACATTATCCTTGAGATGTATTTTAATATTTTGTTTGATGCATTGTATTTGGATCATTCATTGTCAGCTGTGAAATAAACCCTATGAAAATCCTGTCCCTGATCCTGATGATGCCCACATACCTTACGGTGGAAAATGAAATGTCATTGTGAGGACATGGATGGATTGTAACGCTTGAAGCGTATTTATGCATGTACATGACATTCAGCTAACTAAGGACAATATTAACAATACATTTATCTGATTTCAATATTGTGGTTATTCTTGGGTTCTTGGCTACTATGCAGCATTACTTTCAAATACACAACCAGCACATGGTATTCCTAAGTGTGTGATTACTGATAATAGATTACATTAATTAGATATGGAATTCAAGCTATTTACAATCTGTTTTCTGTTCAATTACATTTTATAAGTTCTGGATAGAGTCCATTCAGACTCCTGACAAATGTGGGCAGTACATTTCATTCTAGAGATAAACAACATCATTATATTTGACTACCCGCGTCTCACAAATCACAATGCGTGTAGGACTTTAGCAGCAACATGATCCCACTGCCTTGCCCTGGTTCCTTCAGTGCGGTGTACTTACTGTACGATGAATGCTGCATATCCATGTTAGGAAGGAGGGAGACAGAGGGGAGCAGAGGGCCGGGATTGGAGGGAGGGAAGTCGGGAGGGAGGGGAACGGTGGTGCCACATGGGGCCTAGTAAACAGCTCGCTGTTGAATTCCAACTACGTGGGAAACAGCAAACGCTACAGAGAAGTCCAAGCATAAACCTCACTCACTGGGGTGCCGGCCGTGCTGTTTTTCCTGGCCTGGGCGGTGGACGGTTTACACTAGCGAGCAGCAGGAAGTGGAATTGCAACATAACACAAACAAACAGTGTCGGCCATCTTGGATTCAGGAGATTCTGGACATCATCATAGCATCCTGCTGACTGACAAGAATGTGAAGGGATGGAGGTTGGTGACCGGAATGCTTCTTATGGTAACAATTAGTGTGTCTTGTGTGTGTGGTTTGTGCCTGTGTGTGTAGTGTTTGACAAGTAAAAGACAAGTTCAGATGTTGACTAGTCGTGTGAAAGGTATGTGGTTTGTAGAATGCCTCCGATTATAATGGAGCATTGCACAGACTGCAGGTGAGTCTTAAATACTGGGAGATACCATTGTACAATTAAATGCATTTTCCAGTTCAGTCTTAAATATGCTTTGTAATTTTATTTCATTCTATTTTCGGATTATTAAACATTTTGCGTGGGATAAAATCCCCAAATCCCTTCAGGTGAATCACCTTGTTTCTAAAGGGGTTTCCATAGGGATCCCGAAACACTACTTCCCCAATTATATTTCACTATACACTGTATACACTATATATACAAAAGTATGTGGACACCCCTTCAAATTAGTGGATTCGGCTATTTCAGCCACACCCGTTGCTGACAGGTAAATTAAAATCGAGCACAAAGCCATGCAATCTCCATTGGTAAACATATTCAGTAGAATGGCCTTACTGAAGAGCTCAGTGACTTTCAACTTGACACCGTCATAGGATACCACCTTTCCAACAAGTCAGTTCTTCAAATGTCTGCCCTGATAGAGCTGCCCCGGTCAACTGTAAGTGCTGTTATTGTGAAGTGGAAAAGTTTAGAAGCAACAACGGCTCTGCCGCGAAGTGGTAGGCCACACAAGCTCACAGAACGGGACCGCCGAGTGCTGAAGCGCTTAGCGCATTAAAATCGTCTGTCCTCGGTTGCAACACTCACTACCGAGTTCCAAACTGCCTCTGGAAGCAACGTCAGCACAATAACTGTTCGTCGGGAGCTTCATGAAATGGGTTTCCATGGCTGAGCAGCCACACACAAGCCTATGATCACCATGCGCAATGCCAAACGTCAGCTGGATGGTGTAAAGCTCACCGCCATTGGACTTTGGAGCAGTGGAAACGCATTCTCTGGAGTGATGAATCATGCTTTACCATCTGGCAGTCCGACTGACAAATCTGGGTTTGGCGGATGCCAGGAGAACACTACCTGCCAAATGCATAGTGCCAACTGTAAAGTTTGGTGGAGGAGGAATAATGGTCTGGGGCTGTTTTTCATGGTTCGGGCTAGGCCCCTTAGTTCCAGTGAAGGGAAATCTTAACACTACAACATACAATGACATTCTAGACGATTCTGTGCTTCCAAAATTTGTCGCAACAGTTTGGGGAAGGCCCTTTCCTATTTCAGCATGACAATTCCTCAGTGCACAAAGTGAGGATCATACGGAAATGGTTTCTCTAGATCGGTGTGGAAGAAGTTGACTTGCCTGCACAGAGCCCTGACCTCAACCCCATCGATCACCTTTGGGATGAATTGGAACGCCGACTGCAAGCCAAGCCTAATCGCCCAACATCAGTGCCCAACCTCAGTGCCCAACCTCACTAATGCTCTTGTGGCTGAATGGAAGCAAGTCCCCGCAGCAATGTGCCAACGTCTAGTGGAAAGCCTTCCCAGAAGAGTGGAGGCTGTTATAGCAGCAAAGGGGGGACCAACTCCATATTAATGCCCATGATTTTGGAAAGAGATGTTCGACGAGCAGGTGTCCACATACTTCTGGTCATGTGGTGATGTTGAATTTCTGGTTTCTTGATTAAAGAATAGAAAGTGAACTCTTTTGCTTTAGGATTATGAGCTCGCCAGGTATCAATGAGGTTGTAATCAGAGAGTATATGTTGGAGAGCCTTGGTTGCCTGTGGATTGTAGTTGGTCTTATTAGTTTTGTCCCGCATGTCCAGAATGGCTTGACAGTGGAAATGGTAATTGTGTGCGTTCACTACTCCCGCCCCAATTAAGTAACATCCTATCAGAGACAACGAAATAGGAAATACGATGTCAATTACGATGATTTGGTTAACACGTTTAATTGCAGACAATTATTTATGCCTACTCTTCTGTGAAAAAAGTTATTGAAGACCAACTTTGTAAAAGAATTACATTGTAAATGAAAGTTATATGGATTGCAGTAACATGTGTGATAGACAATTTAAATATTAACATAAAACGAAGCACTTTGCATCTGTTTCTTTGATTAAGATAACGACTTCCAAATTGGAATACAAGATCATTTCAACGAAAAAAATACAACACAAGCATGATTAGTTTGAAATGTCAAATGTGTAGTCTACAGTTCATTAATATTTAATTTTCCCCTCTTCATAAAAAATGGCCACATTTTATTTAGACATGTAAAATCATTCATGGATTACATAAATTGAAAACGAAAAATTTGCAGGAGTACACCAACATTACTTTTCCATTCAATCATAAAATGTCTAGGGTAGGCTACATTGCCATAGTAGATTTGCCGTGGTAAACGAGGAAATTAAATACTCTATTTCAGTTGTACGGAATGATTGCGAAATAGATAAATCATCCATATATTCTGATAAAATAGCAAGATAAAATAGTTCCAATGATAATACCCACCAGAGGGCGAAATAGTCTTGAAAAATCGACATCCGCTTTAGGGAGTGGTAAATCGGTATCCAATGCTTTTTAACTTTAGTAGTACATGTAATAAGAATCAAGTTAGCTACCTAGTCGATTTTTTCCCTTAGCTAGTGATAGCTAGTGATAGTGATGCACAAGCTAGGCCTATTTTAAACATTACAATCTCCTAGCCACATTTACCCGCCAGATTCAGTAGCTTGAAAACCCCCCAAAAGCTTGAAGACCCCATTAGATTTTTGCCCAAAGTTTAAAAAAAGGTACAACTGAACACATTTCATATAATGGTTTTTATTTCAGTTCGTTTTGGAGTCAAAGATAATCGTTTCAGTATAGTTTTAGTTTTTCAAACCGGATTGTTAATTATTTTATTTCAGTTTACTAAATTGCTTTTTCATCATTAGTTTTAGTTTTCATTTCAGTTTTCGTTTACTATAATAACCTTGGTACACACACACACACACACACACACACACACACACACACAAACACACATGACAGGCGAACGGGCCAAAACAAAGTATGGTATTATCACAGATCTGTGGGTCTCGCATGTTGCTTTGATAGTGTCAGTTCAATGGGTGTGTGTGTGTGTGTATGTGCCAGTTCAGCCCCAGCGCCCAGAAGGGTGTGCATTTCACCTCCACATACACACGCACACACAAACACACCCGGATGTCAGAGAGGTGACGATCTTGACAAGACACGGCTCAACCTCACGACGGCCTGCAGGCTGCTAAGACACAGCAGTGACAGAGGGGAAGAGGGGGAATGGGTCTGCCCTGTGTAGAGTGATGCGGAAGAGGTGGAGAGGTCCGGGGTGACACACACACAGCCGTGCACAGAGATGGGCGGGGCAGGTGCTCAAAGTGATAAAAGGGCAACCCCCCCCCCCTCCCTATTAATAGATTTTTACTGCTCCTGTAGCCAAATTATAATTTTTTAACATAGGCCTTTATTTTCTGCAACATGATCATTCGTCATACATTGCAGTCTAAGCAAGCTAGAACCACATATGAAAGGTAGTTCGTTAAAAGTGTCTTTGCTAGAACCACTACTATGTGGGCTATATCAGCTGATCATCACGGTCTCACTTCAGTATTCAATGTTTGTCCGGGGGGGGGGGGATAAACGTCTATGGGTGAAGTGAAAGCAGGTAAGGGTTCAACTTAACAGTTAAAGTTTAGGGATTCATTCCGACTGGTTAAGGCAGGGCTGCCCAACCCTCTTCCTGGAGATCTACTGTCCTGTAGGTTCAGTCCAACCCTAATTTAGCATATCTGATTCAGCAAGTTAAGGTCTTGTTGCGCAGCTAATAAGTAGAATCAGGTGTGTTAAATTAGTGTTGGACTGAAAACCCACAGGACGGTAGATCTCCAGGAAGAGGGTTGGGCAGCCCTGGGTTAAGGTAAGGGTTAAGGTTTGGGATAGGGTTTAAACAGAATTAATAAAAACTAAAAACAAGTGCCTAGCACTGGGATTGAACCCGCGATCCTCGGAGCCATAGCTCATGGTTTAATGGGAATGGTCACCCTAGCAAGCAGCGAGCCTACTAGATGGTAATATGCACTTGTGTTGCCCCTAATGGATGGTATGGAAATTGCATGCATGCACAAGACATCTCACAATGTCCTGGGGATCTGGATAAATGTCTAATACTGCAGTGGATCTGGTGTGACCTGACTGGAATGTAGGCTAGAATAGATTAATCAGCTAGTTAGCTAGACTATGCTGTCAAAACAAGCTAACTAGTGTTTAATTGATCCAAATTTGTTGTGCTACTGACAAACAGTTGACCTGCAGTTGCTCCCTTCCCTGTCCCTGACTGTAAGACAACATATGCTAGCAACTCCAAAATAACCTACTACTGGCAGTATTCATTTCAAACTCACCACCCAGTGCCGGTAGGTAGCTTGTGCGCTTGAAGTAGAAGAAGACGGGACTTTTTTCAAGATTCATGAGAAATGATCTACTTTGATGGCCAATTCGTTGCATTTAATGTTGCAAGAGAGAAAAGACTAAACATTTTTAAAAAGTAATTTGCTTTAAATAAAACCTGCCACCAATCAAAAGGGCACTTTTTTCATAGGACTGCTGTATCTGTGCACGTGTCTGCACACACAGGATAAGTTAATGTACACAACTCATCCTTCACATCATTATAAGGGATCTCTCCTGTGTCTCAATTATACAGAGCTCTCCCTACAGCTAAAACTGTATCTCTGTTTCTAACAGCGTTATTATTCCGTATTTACATTCAGTTGGTCTGTGAAGCCTTACATCTAAACAGCCTTGTACACACAATGAGCAGGGATACTGACTATGGGTTGCAATTACAGTGGCTTGCGAAAGTATTCACCCCCTTTGGCATTTTTCCTATTTTGTTGCCTTGCAGCCTGGAATTAAAATAGATTTTTGGGGGGTTTGTATCATTTGATTTACACAACATGCCTACCACTTTGAAGATGCAAAATAATTTTTATTGTGAAACAAACAAGAAATAAGACAAAGAAACTGAAAACTTGAGCGTGCATAACTATTAACCCCCCCAAAGTCAATACTTTGTAGAGCCACCTTTTGCAGCAATTACAGCTGCAAGTCTCTTGGGGTATGTCTCTATAAGCTTGGCACATCTAGCCACTGGGATTTTTGCCCATTCTTCAAAGCAAAACTGCTCCAGCTCCTTCAAGTTGGATGGGTTCCGCTGGTGTACAGCAATCTTTAAGTCATACCACAGATTCTCAATTGGATTGAGGTCTGGGCTTTGACTAGGCCATTCCAAGACATTTAAATGTTTCCCCTTAAACCACTCGAGTGTTGCTTTAGCAGTATGCTTTGGGTCATTGTCCTGCTGGAAGGTGAACCTCCGTCCCAGTCTGAAATCTCTGGAAGACTGAAACAGGTTTCCCTCAAGAATTTCCCTGTATTTAGTGCCATCCATCATTCCTTCAATTCTGACCAGTTTCCCAGCCCCTGCCGATGAAAAACATCCCCACAGCATAATGCTGCCACCACCATGCTTCACTGTGGGGATGGTGTTCTCGGGGTGATGAGAGGTGTTGGGTTTGCACTAGACATAGCTCACGTTTAGTCTCATCTGACCAGAGTACCTTTTTCCATATGTTTGGGGAGTCTCCCACATGCCTTTTGGCGAACACCAAACGTGTTTTCTGGCCACTCTTCAGGAAAGCCCAGCTCTGTGGAGTGTACGGCTTAAGGTGGTCCTTTGGACAGATACTCCAATCTCCGCCGTGGAGCTTTGCAGCTCCTTCAGGGTTATCTTTGGTCTCTTTGTTGCCTCTCTGATTAATGCCCTCCTTGCCTGGTCCCTGAGTTTTGGTGGGCGGCCCTCTCTTGGCAGGTTTGTTGTGGTGCCATATTCTTTCCATTTTTTTATAATGGATTTAATGGTGCTCCGTGGGATGTTCAAAGTTTCAGATATTTTTTTATAACCCAACCCTGATCTGTACTTCTCCACAACTTTGTCAGTGACCTGTTTGGAGAGCTCCTTGGTCTTCATGTTACCGCTTGCTTGGTGGTGCCCCTTGCTTAGTGGTGTTGCAGACTCTGGGGCCTTTCAGAATAGGTGTATAAATACTGAGATCATGTGACAATTAGATTGCGCAAAAGTGGACTTTATTTAACTAATTATATGACTTCTGAAGGTAATTGGTTGCTCTTATTTAGGGGCTTCTTAGCAAAGGGGGTGAATACAAATGCACGCAACACTTTTGTTATTTTTGTTATTTAAAAAAAAAAAAAATTGGACTATTTTGTGTATGTCCATTCCATGAAATCCAATTAAAATCCATTTAAATTACAGGTTCTAATGCAACAAAATAGGAAAAACGCCAAGGGGGATGAATACTTTTGCAAGGCACTGTATACTTGAGCACATTCATTAAACTAGTGCAAACCTCACACACATTGCCTGCTAGTTTATCTGGCTATCAATAAGTAACATCACATACTTTCCTGTGGCTGGGAGATGGTATTTGGAAACAGATGCCCTGACTTGCTGCTGTAACAGGTCGGCTTTATTCTGCCTCACTCTAACCTCTGTGTACCTCTACACCTCCTGGACACATGCTCCTCTCCCTTTCTCTCCTATCCTCTGATCTCTCCATCTGCTGGCTGTATGAAGTGTGATCTCTATCACATCGGCTTTGACTGCAGCCTCTGTGTGTTTCACACAGCAGTCATAGTCAACCCCAGACACAGACAGTTAGAAAAAAATACTACAGAGAAAACATGAGTTGTCTTTTACAGTAAATATATAATGCCTGTGGCTCTACCAAGTTGACATTTTATACATACATAAACAGGACAGACAATGTATAGTGTACAAAACATTTAACACAATGTTGTCAAACATGTTGTAAAAAAAAGTAATCATTTGAAATGCATGTTAAAATACAGCGATAACCTGTTTAATCTTTAAGGATGCGATATTATACTTATAACTTTAGATTTGCTGTCATGCTGTATAATGATTAGAAGACAGGCGCAGGAATACGTATTAGGGGTTTTATTACTACACCTAACACAAGGTAAGTCATGAAAAAACGACCTATAAACAATACACGGGACGAGAACCTCTAAACAATACACGGGACGAGAACCTCTAAACAATACACGGGACGAGAACCTCTAAACAATACACGGGACGAGATCCTCTAAACAATACACGGGACGAGAACCTCTAAACAATACACGGGACGAGAACCTCTAAACAATACACGGGACGAGAACCTCTAAACAATACACGGGACGAGAACCTCTAAACAATACACGGGACGAGAACCTCTAAACAATACACGGGATGAGAACCTCTAAACAATACACGGGATGAGAACCTCTAAACAATACGAGACCCGTAATAAGAAGCGCACGATACTCACGAGACCAACGGACAATGGGGAACAGAGGGCTCATATATACACATACTAATCAGGGGAAATGGGAACCAGGTGTGCATAATGAGACAAGACAGTCCGGGTTTGGTGGTAATGATCCAGGTCAGTGACGCCTAGAAGACTGGTGACGTAGACCTCCGGAGCTGGTGAACGGAATGAGCAGCAGTACGGGGGGGATCCGTGACATTTGCAGACAACAATTTTATGAAATAAAATTAAATATATTTTTATGCAATACATTTGACCATATTTCTGTATGTGTTCAGATTTATTTCTGCATTGGTGACAATGTAAATAATCTGTAGTTTTAATTATGAATTTGACCATTTCAAATCAAATCAAATACATTTTTATTTGTCACATGCGCCGAATACAACCGGTGTAGACCTTACCGTGAAATGCTTACTTACAAGCTCTTAACCAACAATGCTGTCACGCCCAGTGGCGGCTCCTGAAAAAATTCTCAGGAGGGGCAATTTTTCTGATGATTTAGGTGACCTACACACATTTAAAAAAAGATATGTCCAGCAACAACATGAAGACAGGGGCAGCATATAAGTCAATACCAGAAGCATTTATTGACTGATCTGGGGAGATGGATTCCAGTTTCTGTGACAGATTATAAATAATCTCTGATGCCTTTGTTATATTAGCTTTTGGTTGAATGTACTGTCGTAGTAAATATATAATGTTATAGCTTGGTCTGACTAAAATCTTGTGCATATCCACCCTGTCCAAAGTCTCTACTTGGTCTCAGTTCTCCAGTAAACTTGTGATTATCAACAGTACACAACGGTAACAAACAATTGGGGGAACTCACGGGGCAGATAGTAAGGTCACAGTGACACAGAAAGCAGTTCAATGTCGGGGCTCGGGGGTACAGAGTCGCTCTCTTACCAGGATCGATTTTCCCTGTGACTGTCAGATCGAGGTCCGCTCCGACCAGGGTGAAGCCGGCCGGCTCCACTTCTCTGTCCGGGACTCTGTCATCCAGCCAAGTCTCCCAGCTGTATTGGATTCCGCTGCCAGCAACGTTTTCATTATTTAGTCCGTTCGTAGCGGGTATGTACACGATCAACAAGATCAGTCCAAAACCCACCACTCGAAATCCATGGTTGGCAGAATGTTTGTAAACTAAGTGTACAAATTAAAAACATAAAATAACGCCACTAAGTGTACAAATTAAAAACATAAAATAACGCCACACTGCAGGTCGCAAAGAGACGCTGCTAGCCGCTATTTGCTTAGTTACGTTCATGGTTACGTCACGTATGACGAAAGCGCGTAAGTGCAAGCCCACAGACACCCATAGAGAATGTATTGAAAGCTTTGAAATTTGAAAAAAATAGATTTTACATGACAGGCTATGAGAGACTTCTGGGCGATTTTCAACCTGACTGAAATCGCCCAAAAACGGGCGGGGCCATTTGAAGCACGACTTTAGCCTGATTTGACATTTAGTGGCAGTCAGATCAGATTACAACACTGATAACTACTGTTGCCGTGATATAATTGATTAGAAAAAAAATCCCTTCCTTTTCCCGTTTGGCAGTGCGTCGCCCATATCGCCCTATTGAACAGGCCGTCCCTGGTCACGCCTGCTCCCGCTCCCCCTCCCTGGTGCACGAGGACGCCAGGCTGCCCATCATTACGCACACCTGTTACCATCATTACGCGCATCACCGCTCATTGGACTCACCTGGACTCCTTCACTTTGTTGATTGCCCCTTCTATATCTGTCTGTTCCCCAGTTTGATCCCTGTGTCTGCATTGATGTTGTTTTGTTTCCCCTGTCCAGACGCTGTCCGTGTTTTGTTCCATGTCTTTTATTTATTAAATCATCACCATGTACTTGCTTCCCGTCTCCCAGCGTCTGTCGAACCGAGATCATTATAAATGCAGTTTTAAGAATTAAGAAAAATATTTACTAAATAAACTAAAGTAAAAAATAAAAGAGCAAAAATAAAATAACAATAACTGTCACACCCTGATCTGTTTCACCTGTCTTGTGCTTGTCTCCACCCCCCTCCAGGTGTCTCCCATTTCCCCCATTATCCCCTGTGCATTTATACCTGCATTTTCTGTGTTTGTTGCCAGTTCATCTTGTCTCGTCAAACCTACCAGCGTGTTTTTCTGTACTCCTGTTTTCTCTAGTCCGTTTTCTAGTCATCCTGGTTCTGACCATTTCTGCCTGCCCTGACCCCGAGCCTGCCTGCCATCCTGTACCTATCTGACTCTCATTGGAAGACACAAGGAGTTACTTGGAAGTCTTCTGGAAGGATTCCAGACCTTGGCGGAACGCCATGACCGTGCTTTCAATACATTGCTGGAGCAATTCCACGGATTGTCGGTTAGGCAGCCAGCCACGACAGTAACCTCCCAGCCCTTCAGTAACCCCGCTGTCAGCAGCGCGTCTCTCCAGCCCACCCCGGCTTCCCGAAAACCCTGCTTACCTCCTCCGGAACGCTTCGCTGGAGAGTCAGGAACCTGTCGGGCGTTTCTCTCCCAGTGCTCCCTCATCTTCGAGCTGCAGCCCTCGTCCTTCCCCTCGGACCGCTCGAAGACAGGGTACCTTATTACGCTGATGGCCGGGAGGGCTCTCGCCTGGGCTACGGCGGTGTGGGAACAACAATCTGCCATGTGCTTCAATCTGGAGGAGTTCGTGTCGGAGGTGAAAAAGGTTTTAGATTCTCCGTTGTCCGGGAGAGAGGCTGCCCGGAAGCAGCTCCTGCTTCATCAAGACTCCCGTAGTGTGGCAGACTATGCGGTTGATTTCCACACGTTGGCCGCCGAGAGTGCCTGGAACCCGGAATCCCTGTTCGACACGTTCCTTCACTGATTATTTGAGGAGGTTAAAGACGAGCTCGCAGCCCGGGAGCTGCCCACGGATCTTGACTCGCTCATCGCCTTGACCATTCGGATCTGCCTGTCCTCGACCTGCCCTTTGCCTGCCTTCTGTGGTATAATAAACTACTCTGTGTATTGAACCTTCCGTCACCTGTGTCTGCATCGGGGTCATATCTTGAGTCGTGTTAATAACAAGGCTATATCGAGGGGGTACCGGTACTGAGTCAATGTGCAGGGGTACAGGTTAGTTGAGGTAATATGTACATGTAGGTAGAGGTAAAGGACTATGCATAGATAATAAACAGCGAGTAGGAGCAGCGTAAAAAAAAGGGGGGGGGTCAATGCAAATAGTCTGGGTAGCCATTTGATTAGCTGTTCAGCAATCTTAGGGCTTGGGGATAGAAGCTGTTAAGAAGCCTTTTGGACCTAGACTTGGCGCTCTGGTACCGCTTGCCGTGCAGTAGCAGAGAGAACAGTCTATGACTAGGGTGGCTGGAGTCTTTGGCAATTTTTATGGCCTTCCTCTGACACCGCCTGGTATAGAGGTCCTGGATGGCAGGAAGCTTGGTGCCAGTACTGGGCCGTAAGCACTACCCTCTGTAGCGCGTGGTCGGAGATCGAGCAGTTGCAATACCAGGCCGTGATGCCACCAGTCAGGATGCTCTCGATGGTGCAGCTGTAGAACTTTTTGAGGATCTGAGGACCTATGCCAAATCTTTTCAGTCTCCTGAGGGGTAATAGGCATTGTCGTGCCCTCTTCATGACTGTCTTGGTGTGTTTGGACAGTGATAGTTTGTTGCTGATGTGGACACCAAGGAACTTGAAGGTCTCTACCTGCTCCACTACAGCCCCGTCGATGAGAATGGAGGGTTGCTCGGCCCTCCTTTTCCTGTAGTCCACGATAATCTCCTTTGTCTTGATCACGTTGAGGGAGAGGTTGTTGTCCTGGTTTTTAATGTCCCGTTGGTAGGATAGTCTTGAACGGAGCTCATCCAGTTTATTCTCCAATGATTGCACGTTGGCCAATAGGACAGATGGTAGAGGCGTGTTACCCACTCGCCAACGAATTCTCACAAGGCACCCCGACCTGTGTCCCCTGTTTCGGCGTCTTCATGCGAATTATGGGGATTTGGGCCTGGTCGGGTATCTCGAGTAAATCCTTTGCGTCCGACTCGTTAAAGAAAAAATCTTAGTCTAGTTCGAGGTGAGTAATCGCTGTTCTGATATCCACAAGCTCTTTTCGGTCATAAGAGACAGTGGAAGAAACATTATGTACAAAATAAGTTACAAATTATTCTAAGGTGTATGTAAACTTCCGACTTCAACTGTACACCTGTTCTGAAAGGCCCTACAGTCTGCAACACCACTAAGCAAGGGGCACCACCAAGCAAGCGGCACCATGAAGACCAAGGAGCTCTCCAAACAGGTCAGGGACAAAGTTGTGGAGAAGTACAGATCATTAAAAAATATCTGAAACTTTGTACATCCCACGGAGCACCATTAAATCCATTATTAAAAAATGGAAAGAATATGGCACCACAACAAAACTGCCAAGAGAGGGCCACCCACCAAAACTCACAGACCAGGCAAGGAGGGCATTAATCAGAGAGGCAACAAAGAGACCAAAGATAACCCTGAAGGAGCTGCAAAGCTCCACAGCGGAGATTGGAGTATCTGTCCATAGGACCACTTTAAGCCGTACACTCCACAGAGCTGGGCTTTACGGAAGAGTGGCCAGAAAACACGTTTGGTGTTCGCCAAAAGGCATGTGGGAGACTCCCCAAACATATGGAAAAAGGTACTCTGGTCAGATGAGACTAAACGTGAGCTATGTCTAGTGCAAACCCAACACCTCTCATCACCCCGAGAACACCATCCCCACAGTGAAGCATGGTGGTGGCAGCATTATGCTGTGGGGATGTTTTTCATCGGCAGGGGCTGGGAAACTGGTCAGAATTGAAGGAATGATGGATGGCACTAAATACAGGGAAATTCTTGAGGGAAACCTGTTTCAGTCTTCCAGAGATTTCAGACTGGGACGGAGGTTCACCTTCCAGCAGGACAATGACCCAAAGCATACTGCTAAAGCAACACTCGAGTGGTTTAAGGGGAAACATTTAAATGTCTTGGAATGGCCTAGTCAAAGCCCAGACCTCAATCCAATTGAGAATCTGTGGTATGACTTAAAGATTGCTGTACACCAGCGGAACCCATCCAACTTGAAGGAGCTGGAGCAGTTTTGCTTTGAAGAATGGGCAAAAATCCCAGTGGCTAGATGTGCCAAGCTTATAGAGACATACCCCAAGAGACTTGCAGCTGTAATTGCTGAAAAAAGGTGGGTCTTCAAAGTATTGACTTTGGGGGGGGGGGGGGGGGGGGGGGGGGGGTTGTGTAAATCAAATGATACAAACCCCCCAAAAATCAATTTTAATTCCAGGTTGCAAGGCAACAAAATAGGAAAAATGCCAAGGGGGGTGAATACTTTTGCAAGCCACTGTAGCGTTCTCCTAGCATCCGCCAAACCCAGATTTGTCCTTCGGACTGCCAGATGTTGAAGTGTGATTCATCACTCCAGAGAATGTGTTTCCACTGCTCTATAGTCCAATGGCGGAAAGCTTTACACCACTCCAGCTGACGCTTGTCATTGTGCATGGTGTTCTTAGGCTTGTGTGAGGTTGTTTGGACATGGAAATCCATTTCATGGCGCTCCCGACGAACAGTTTTGTGCTTCCAGAGGCAGTTTGGAACTCGGTAGTGAGTGTTGCAACCGAGGAAAGACGATTTTTACGCACTACGCACTTCAGCACTCGGAGGTCCCGTTCTGTGAGCTTGTGTGGCCTACCACTTCGCGACTGAGCCATTGTTGCTCCTAGATGTTTCCACTTCACAATAACACCATTTACAGTTGACTGGGGCAGCTCTAGGAGGGCAGACATTTGACGAACTGACTTGTTGGAAAGGTGGCATCATATGACGGTGCCACGTTGAAAGTCACTGAGCTCTTCAGTAAGGCCAATCTACTGCCACTGTTTGTCTATGGAGATTGCATGGCTGTGTGTTCGATTTGATACACTTGTCAGCAACAGGTGTGGCTGAAATAGCCAAATCCACTCATTTGAAGGCGTGTGCACATACTTTTGTCGATATAGTGTATTTCATTTTCAATAAATTTGCAACAATTTCTAAAAACATGTTTTCACTTTGTCATTATGTGGTATTGTGTGTAGATGGGTGAGAAGAAAATCTATTTAATCCATTTTGAATTCAGGCTGAACACAACACATTTTGGAATAAGTCAAGGTGTATGAATACTTTCTGAAGGCACTGGAGTTGCTTACCAAGACGACACTGAATGTTCCTGAGTGGCATAGTTACAGTTTTCACTTAAATCGGCTTGAAAATATATGGCAAGACATGAAAATGGCTGTCTACCAATGATCAACAACCAACTTGACAGAGCTTGAAGATTTTTTTAAAGAATAATGTGTAAATATTGTACAGTCCAGGTGTGCAAAGCTCTTACAGACTTAACCAGAAAGACTCACAGCTGTAATCGCTGCCAAAGGTTGAATACTTATGTAATCAAGATATATTCGAGTTTTATTTTTCATTAATCTTTTACAAATGTTAGAATTTGTCTTCCACTTTGACATTACAGAGTATTTTCTGTAGATCGTCCACAAAAAAAGTATAATTAAATCAATTTTAATCCCAGTTTGTAACACAACAAAATGTGGAAAAATATGCAATATTGTTACATATTGTACTAAAGACATTTGGCCATGTCACCTTTTAATCTGAGCCACTTTATTTTCAACAATTAAGAAAGAGCTCATCTTTTTAATGTTTGTCAGTCAGTCTACCTCAGATACCTCAGTTAGACACCTCAGTCACCTCTCCAGCTGCAGTATATTACCCCCCCCCCCCCCCCCCCCCTTTAGATAGAGTCAGAACATCATCCTTCTCAGCTGATTGTACCCTGGAGAAGACAGACGCCTAGAAGTTTGCAGATGGGGAAGAAAGTGAAAGAGAACACAATCTACACACACACAAAAAAAATAATCCTCAAATCAAATGAAAGATCTCAGCTAAACATAATAAAATAAACAATATCAGTGAGAGAAAATAAGTTTGCCATTGCTTTAATGCAGATCAATGGTGTGTGCCACTTTTAGAACAATATAAATCCAACACCATTATTAAACAGATTTCCACCACAGAAACAGCTAGACGCGGTGCCTGTGTGTGGAGTGCAAATTGAACCAAGAGGATCTCTTGTTGCTGCTCCCCTCGCTGCCTGATGCATTACGTTTCATCCAGCCATCTAATTATTCCCTCAGAAACCTGAAATTTGAAGTTACAAAAGAGTGTCCCTATCTGTCACTGAGCGCCATTGATCTTATTGAAAGAAAATGTGGGTGTAGAGGAAACCCAATATAACTCCATACCATTAAATTCCACACAGTATTATTCACCAACAGAATTGACAGATTTCCCTGAGACATTTCTTTTAATCTTCAACTGTTGTTCAAGAAGAGAAAGAAAATTATGTTTATTTTTCCATATTTGCGAGGTTAACAAAAAGGCTATTGAAGTAGGGAGAAAAAAATACTATTCCTTACAACTTGTTGATTATTAACAATGAGGACGAAAAGACATGCGGATGCCTTGTATTAGGGTTGTGTGAATTGTCAGGTTGTATTATTCAATGTCAAAAATATACACTGAGTGTACAAAACATTAGGAACATCTGCTCTTTCCATGACATAGACCAGGGGTGTCAAACTCATTCCATGGAGTTCCTTACTAATCAGTGACCTTAATTAATCAATCAGGTCCAAGGGAGGAGCGAAAACCCGCAGACACTCGGCCCTCCTTGGAATGAGTTTGACACATGAAAACTATGATCCGTTATTGATGTCACTTGTTAAATCCACTTCAATCAGTGTAGATGAAGGGGAGGAGACGGGTTAAAGAAGGATTTTTAAGCCTTGAGACAATGGATTGTGTATGTGTGCCATTCTGAGGGTGAATGGGCAAGACAAAATATTTAAGTGCCTTTGAACGGGGTATGGTAGTAGGTGCCAGGTGCACCGGTTTGAGTGTGTCAAGTACTGGAACGTTGTTGGGTTTTTCACGCTCCAGTTTCCTGTGTGTATCAAGAATGGTCCACCACCGAAGGACATCCAGCCAACTTGATCCAACTGTGGGAAGAATTGAAGTTAACATGGGCTTTTTAAGCCTTGAGACAATTTAGACATGAATTGTGTATCTGTGCCATTCTGAGGGTGAACGGGCAAGACAAAATATTTAAAAGTTATTTAAGCATACATTTATTAAAAATACAAACAATTATAACAATTTATTGAACAAAGATCTATTTACTGTATTATATATATTTTTTTACTGTAATGATAATGTGTTTTTAAAAACAACAACAATAATAACAGCACAATACCAACACTGTTGCAGGAAGTTTAACTGCTGTCAACTCATACCAGAACAGGATTTAATCATGTTATGAAGAGAACATTTTCAAATTGGGCCTGTCCAGGTGTAACTGGATGGGGCACAGTGTCCTCGACCCCCCCCCCCCACCACTCTCAGTCCACAGTATCTATGCTGCAATAGCCTACAGTGCCTTCAGAAAGTATTCATGGGTCTTTCTATAAACTGGGGTACCAGTGAGGATTTCCTACAGTGGACAACTTGTTACAGCTGTTGATAAGTCATTGATAATAATCTGCACTTTTTTTTTTCATGTCATTACATCAAGATATAAGGGGAGAGCATAGCTATATTCAATAAAAATCACGAGTTGGTTTAAAACCTATGTTTAACCCTTTATCATGGTTGGTGTCTTGACAGATTTGTCCAAAATCGTGCAACATGAACATTACTTTTCTGTCCTTGCATTTATGGCAATGTAAGTTATCGTTTTATTATATATTAAGCATTTCTTCAGTTAAATTAGACATTGAACTTGAACCCTGTAAGAATCCTCCCAGCTAGCAAAGAGGACTCGGCCCAATCGCGGCCCTATCCGGTGCACCGGAACTGATTTAATCGGTGGAATGACTGCCCAGAATCGGCCTGAGTACATCAGGCCGATTCCGTCTTCCAGAACTAAGCCGACACTGCCGGTGTCTTGCCAGAATCCCCCCAGAAGTGGCCTGATTCAAATTCATATTAATATTACCCATACACCCCCCTGATAGTTTTCAATTCAGTTGCATTGTACTTGATCAAAATACAAGCAGCTATTTTATTTGTTTTATTTTAAAAGGAAAGATATTACAATTCATTCAAAAAATCACATAGGGAGTAAGGAGCAGAGCCCACATCCCAACCTGGTCTCATAGACCAGACGTAACATAGTAAACGTACATCTGTGACACCCAAATATTATGATATGTTACGTTTGTTATGGTTACATAAGACAGATGGTAACTTAAGGCAAAAACATCACCAAGCTAGAATTCGTAACATATAATACAAATTGTAATTCATAACTTATCATATGAAATGGGTGATGGACAACCACAAATTAATACATACCATACGAAACATAACATATCATACTAAATGGAGTTTCTTGGATTTACGTAAAGAATAATACGAAATGCTCTGAAACCAGGTTACACATCCACAACATCAACTATGGTGTCCAGCTGCAGCATGGCCTGTGACTAAAACTGGCCTGTCACCAAAAACTAGCCTTTCACTACAACCAATACCATTGACATCAATCTCTCTCTGGTCATGGTTTTAAAAGTTTTGAAATCTCACTGCAGTATCAACTTTGCTGTGAGGTCGTTGGAAGCTGCAGTTTTGAAATATAATTGTAACATGGTTTGAGTAGAACTATATTGGCAGGCCAATTCAAGCATTGCCAATATGCCTAACTTCACTAGTGTATTTTGTAGAGCATTTTTGCCAGTTTTATGGTAAAGAGAATTTGGTGTATAATTTGCATGGCCCATCTTAATCTTTTCTTTTTATTGGCCAGTCTGAGATATGGCTTTTTCTTTGCAACTCTGCCTAGAAGGTCAGCATCCCGGAGTCGCCTCTTCACTGTTGACGTTGAGACTGGTGTTTTGCGGGTACTATTTAATGAAGCTGCCAGTTGAGGACCTGTGAGGCGTCTGTTTCTCAAACGAGACACTCTAATGTATTTGACCTCTTGCTCAGTTGTGCACCGGGGCCTCCCACTCCGTTTTCTATTCTGGTTAGAGACAGTTTGCGCTGTTCTGTGAAGGGAGTAGTACACATCGTTGTACGAGATCTTCAGTTTCTTGGCAATTTCTCGCATGGAATAGCCTTCATTTCTCAGAACAAGAATAGACTGACGAGTTTCAGAAGAAAGTTATTTAGTCTGGCCATTTTGAGCCTGTAATCGAACCCACAATTGCTGATGCTCCAGATACTCACCTAGTCTCAAGAAGGCCAGTTTTATTGCTTCTTTAATCAGCACAACAGTTTTCAGCTGTGCTAACATAATTTCAAAAGGTTTTTCTAATGATCAATTAGCCTTTTAAAATGATAAACTTAGATTAGCAAACACAACGTGTCATTGGAACACAGGACTGATGTTTGCTGATAATGGGCCTCTGTACGCCTATGTAGATATTCCATAAAAAATCAGCCGTTTCCAGCTACAATAGCCATTTACAACATTAACAATGTCTACACTGTATTTCTGATCAATTTGATGTTATTTTAATGGACAAAAAAAAAGGCCTTTCTTTCGAAAACAAGGACATTTCTAAGTGACCCCAAACTTTTGAACGGTAGTGTATATTCCGTGTTTGTTTTGGGCTTCATCCCTGTCGTCTTTCATGACGTATCTTGTTTTGGGTGGAGTAAATAAAACCCCTAATACGTATTCCTGCGATGGGGTGGTGTCTTTGGTGGTGGTAGGGAGGATAATGATGATAGGATAGAATGGAGTATTAGTATTAGAATTAGTATTCTATTCTGTTTTAAAGCTGCTTGAAGAATTGACCAATTTGTTGGAGATGGGGAGGACGACAATAATGATGCCAATGATGCTCAATCAAACAGACAGACAGACCCATGATAGAATTATATTTAAAGCTTATAGTCTTGTTCAGATACAGTGGGGGAAAAAAGTATTTAGTCAGCCACCAATTGTGCAAGTTCTCCCACTTAAAAAGATGAGAGAGGCCTGTAATTTTCATCATAGGTACACGTCAACTATGACAGACAAAATGAGAAAAAAAAATCCAGAAAATCACATTGTAGGATTTTTTATGAATTTATTTGCAAATTATGGTGGAAAATAAGTATTTGGTCAATAACAAAAGTTTCTCAATACTTTGTTATATACCCTTTGTTGGCAATGACACAGGTCAAACGTTTTCTGTAAGTCTTCACAAGGTTTTCACACACTGTTGCTGGTATTTTGGCCCATTCCTCCATGCAGATCTCCTCTAGAGCAGTGATGTTTTGGGGCTGTCGCCGGGCAACACGGACTTTCAACTCCCTCCAAACATTTTCTATGGGGTTGAGATCTGGAGACTGGCTAGGCCACTCCAGGACCTTGAAATGCTTCTTACGAAGCCACTCCTTCGTTGCCCGGGCGGTGTGTTTGGGATCATTGTCATGCTGAAAGACCCAGCCACGTTTCATCTTCAATGCCCTTGCTGAAGGAAGGAGGTTTTCACTCAAAAACTCACGATACATGGCCCCATTCATTCTTTCCTTTACACGGATCAGTCGTCCTGGTCCATTTGCAGAAAAACAGCCCCAAAGCATGATGTTTCCACCCCCATGCTTCACAGTAGGTATGGTGTTCTTTGGATGCAACTCAGCATTCTTTGTCCTCCAAACACGACGAGTTGAGTCTTTACCAAAAAGTTCTATTTTGGTTTCATCTGACCATATGACATTCTCCCAATCCTCTTCTGGATCATCCAAATGCACTCTAGCAAACTTCAGACTGGCCTGGACATGTACTGGCTTAAGCAGGGGGACACGTCTGGCACTGCAGGATTTGAGTCCCTGGCGGCGTAGTGTGTTACTGATGGTAGGCTTTGTTACGTTGGTCCCAGCTCTCTGCAGGTCATTCACTAGGTCCCCCCGTGTGGTTCTGGGATTTTTGCTCACCGTTCTTGTGATCATTTTGACCCCACTGGGTGAGATCTTGCGTGGAGCCCCAGATCGAGGGAGATTATCAGTGGTCTTGTATGTCTTCCATTTCCTAATAATTGCTCCCACAGTTGATTTCTTCAAACCAAGCTGCTTACCTATTGCAGATTCAGTCTTCCCAGCCTGGTGCAGGTCTACAATTTTGTTTCTGGTGTCCTTTGACAGCTCTTTGGTCTTGGCCATAGTGGAGTTTGGAGTGTGACTGTTTGAGGTTGTGGACAGGTGTCTTTTATACTGATAACAACTTCAAACAGGTGCCATTAATACAGGTAACAAGTGGAGGACAGAGGAGCCTCTTAAAGAAGAAGTTACAGGTCTGTGAGAGCCAGAAATCTTGCTTGTTTGTAGGTGACCAAATACTTATTTTCCACCATAATTTGTAAATAAATTCATTAAAAATCCTACAATGTGATTTTCTGGATTTTTTTCCCTCAATTTGTCTGTCATAGTTGACGTGTACCTATGATGAAAATTACAGGCCTCTCTCATATTTTTAAGTGGGAGAACTTGCACAATTGGTGGCTGACTAAATACTTTTTTTCCCCACTGTATGTCATTGGTACAACAGAAAATATATTTTGTATAATGGGGCACATACTTTTTCAATGACATCCACATGACATGTGGTCATTAAGACAACACCACACGTACAAACCAGTTCAGAAAACAATAGACTATCAAACATCAATACCAAAATGCAGCCAATGCAACCCAACCTGTCTGTGTCTGGAATTGGACGGAATTACAACATTGCCTTCAACAAGCCAGGCTCCAGTCTGTTGTCCAGGACCAGAGTGAAGACCCTGGCTCAGGACACCATCCTGGCCAACGCACGCTTCTTCGACAGAGACTTGTCTAAAGTACCCACCTGGCTCTGGCTGTGGGAGTAACAACTGTCATGGATGCCAGCGAGGTTAGAGGTTATTCCCTACTATGTAAGGAATAGGACGCAGCCAGGGTTTGTAGCACTATCCCCTCACAGCACTGTTCTATATAGACCGAAATTACAAATGCATCTGTTATCAATGACAAATTCCAGTGAGAGTATCAACGCTGCTATGGTGATACCACTGCATTACTGGCCATAGAATGTAGCTGTGACTGCTGTGCTAACCAAACTGTATTCACTCTCCCCCTCTCCCTCTCCCTCTTCCCCTTTCTATATCTCTCTTCCCCCTCTCTCCCTGCCTCTCAGGTGAATAAGTTGTTTCTGGGGGAGTGTCCGCTGTCTCTCTCCCTGGGCGTCTGCTTATCTAGGCTGTGCTGCAGAACCACAGCGAGATGGCCGTCTGCTTCTGGGAGATGGTAATAATGATAAACAACATTCTCACTCAAAATCCTGTCTCAATAAATGTTTGGGTGTTGGATCCCCGCACATCTAACAATGCCCTGTGTAGCTCAGTTGGTAGAGCATGGCGCTTGCAACGCCAGGGTTGTGGGTTCGATTCCCACGGGGGGCCAGTATGAAAACAATGTATGCACTCACTAACTGTAAGTCGCTCTGGATAAGAGCGTCTACTAAATGACGTAAATGTAAATGTAATGCACTGATGTGTTTCAAGAGGCTAAATTATTTATCTATCTCTCTTTCCCTCTCTCCACATCTCTGTCTCACTCTCCTCCCTCTCTCTCTCTCTCTTCTGGTTGATAAAATTATAATAGTTTGCCTAATTTCAGTTTGTGACAAAACAAGTAGTCATTGTGTCGAGAATCATTGTACCATCTATGCCGCTGTGAAATATATTTTCCATAACGAAAAATATTTTTATTTTCAGCAGTTTGAAGCTGGTGTACAAAACCGAAAGTAAAAGACTCAAAAGCTAAACTTAAGAACAGGAAGCATAATAGAACTAGCGCACATAGAACATATCTACCGCATCTTAGACTTGCTTTCAATGGGAATGACAGATCTATAACAAACATTTCTATGTGAATTTGGTCTGCTTGCCCAAAAAGTTACATATTGAAGATTTTAAGAATATTGACATTTCAATAATTAATTCCTTTTCAACTCATTTATATTTAATATTATTGTTTAATACACATTTCTATGTCCCCTTATTAAAATAATTATGTTTTTGAACATGATTGCATCTTTTATTTCATTTACCCACCTTGGCAGAGTCCCTATTTACAAATAACCACTAGTACTCAACAATATGCCTCAATACCAGCTAATATAGCATGAAAAGGGGAGGGTAGGATCAGAGAAATAGAATGTATTTTGAAACAGGCAAAAAAATACTACAGTTTGTGATATTGTGTTCAAGTAAACGGAGGACATTTATTTTGAAGCTTTTTACGTGATTTGGACCCGTTAATGACGCTTAATGTAGCTGATTTCACAGAGCTCCGGAGGGCCGCACTGAAAATGTGTTATATTTCCTCTGCATCAAAATTAGCAAATAATAGTCCTCTATCGTTTTGGGAATTTTCGATGCTCCTTGACTGTCTAGCTTTTATTTGGGTGATTATTAGCGAGCTGGACACAGTCAAGACACTGTATGAATGTAGGTCCTTTATAATTTCTACACAGTTTCAATTTGGTTTTAGTCATTTTCAAGTATATTGAGTTCGTTTTCCTCACCCAAAAAATCCACCCGCAGGCCGTATGTTTGACACCCCTGTTCTATAGAGCCCGACAGTGGACACATCATAATACCCATAAAACCTAGCGGTCAAACACGGAAATGGTTCCAATAGTTTTTTCAACTTTCATTTTTCTCATAGGGGATTTCTAAACCACTTCGAACAAGGTCTGTGTTACATGTAGGCTTTCCCTGGTGTGACGTTTTGATAACCATGTAAATCTCTCTCAGACAAAGTGACTTTTATCAATATATTCAGCTCTATTTACTCTCAGATTCAAAAATGATAATTAGCATCAAAGTATACATCCTGCACGTCATCTCTAGCTGACACTTTGCTAGCTACTAGACACCTTAATCCAAAACGAAAGATATATTGAACATTTTCAATTAATGTTCCATATTTTATTTAACTAATATTTGTTGGTTTATTTATGCATTTGGTCTTGTCTTGTACATAATACTATCCTAGTAGTGGTCAGATATTTACAAAGGGCCATGAATATGTTTTTTTTTTTTGCAAAGAAGCTAGCTAGCTACCTTGATGATATTAGCAACACCCTTATTTTACCATATCATCTCTTTCAGCCAGTGGAGGTCTATATTTAATCCCTTATAACTTCTGCCAACTATGTGAATGAGGTGAAATCTATTTCAATTAATGGTGTCAGAATGCAGTGCTGTATTAAAGCAATTAAGAACTAAGTTGTTTACATGTTCTGTTGCAGGTTCAAAACCAGATTAACGAATTACAGAATGTATCCATAATCCACATCATTCACATCAAACACATTAACTCCAACAATTGCATTGTTTTAAAGAAATCAAAATAGTAAACAATGCATACATATGCCTTTTATACATAACATATAAACATCTGACTAGAAGTAAAGATTCGATTATTTATTAATCAATGCCACAAACCTGGGACATCAAAGAGCACCATATAATAATAATAATATTATGCCATTTAGCAGACGCTTTTATCCAAAGCGACTTACAGTCATGCGTGCATACATTTTTTTTTTTGTGTATGGGTGGTCCCGGGGATCGAACCCACTACCTTGGCGTTACAAGCGCCGTTGCTCTACCAGCTGAGCTACCATATGAACTATTATTACTATCTGAGAGCACACAGATTGTTCCGCTTTTCCATTATAGGAATTAGACCAGCACAAATAACTACATGTAAAACAGCATATTGTGATTTTTGGTGGGTGAGTTACAAATGTAGAAACAACTGGATATGTAAGGTAGGTTTAATATAAAATACTAGGTCAACTCCAGCAGAATGAGAAATAGAAATACACAGACTTAAAAACAAGAAAGCCATGCCTATACGCAGCTATATCAACACCCTTCTTGACAATTTAACCAGGTCCATGTTGCTGCTGTCAATTGTAAGGAGCACATTTACCACTGCATTCAGTCTGAAACCCATAAACAGGAGAACAGCGTTGCACAGGTGAAACAAATCTAATCAGGAGAAGAACAAGTGAAGGAAGCAGCATATGGAAAATCAGTGAAGGTGGGGTGGGTTTATAGAGATAAGATAGAGAATTCCAAAGTGTCTGAAGTTGAGGGTCCATGAGGCATAAAAGGTATAGTGTGGAATAAGGTGTAACTAGAGAGGTGGTTGGCCATACAATAAACATAAAAGGGGGTGCTGGTGTGCTTCTGCAACCCTTTTAGGTCGTGGTCACAAATATCAGGCCCTCCCATGTCCAGTCACTCAGGTTCTCAGCGTGTGTCCTTCGACATCATTCCGTCTCAGCTGCAGCATTCAACTCGTGGTCATCATGTGACTGTGAATCACAACATTAAAGACTATGAGTGATCACAGCATTTCCACAAATTGAGCCATACACAATACAACTTAAGCATTGAGGACAACATTTTGTTGACAACATTATGGTTAACACTAATGTCTACTACTGTATGTGTGAATGGTGAAAGAATCTTACCCCAGCTGTAGGTCCATTTGAGTGTGTTTAGTCACTTAGGCCTGCACATCAACCAGTTCTGGGAACATTTGAGACTTGGGCTGCTTGCTCTCAAAGTGCTGCTTGAATGTCTTCAGGCTTGCGTCTATAAAGGTCAAGTCCGAAATGGAGGACATTAACAATTTGTGGCTTAGATTGAATTCAAAGTTGACACAAATGATAAACTAAGCAATATGATGCAACAAACTACTACACATATGAAAGACTGTACCACACATGCCAGGTTTTCCAAAAGCATCTTAAGGCTAAATTCATTGTTAGAACCTTTGTATGAGCATCGTTAAATCTCTGAGCTGTTTCCCAAAACCATAGTTACTAAAGTGGCACTTGAAAACCATAGCAGGTAGGACTAAATAAGGTTACATAACCTTGCCTACTAGCTATAACAATGATATGCTGTCCAGATGGTAACAGAAAACAGATCAATGTCTTCCTGCAGTAACGTTAGCACACTGTTGACTCAAGAGAAGATGTTAATCAGCACATCTCTTAAACCTTTCAAAAAGCCAGACCAGAATAATACACCTAGCTAGGGTAGCTACAAGCTAAGTAGTACTTGAAGTACCCACCCCTCACCCACAGACACAAACAAACATCAAAAACGCCTAGCTTCACCAGCTACATTAGCTTGCAAGCTAGACTGTTGGTTTATAAAAACCAAGGAAAGCTCGTTTTTATAACTAATTTGTCATGCATTTAAATGGCTAGACAAATAGATTGCTAATGTAGCCATCTAGCCAGGCTAATGTAGATATCTAGCCAGGCTAATGTAGCCATCTAGCCAGGCTAATGTAGACATTTAGCCGGCTAATGATGCTAACTAGTTAGTAACTATGAGCTAGCTAGCTAGATAACAGGTATTGTGTAAATTTGCCCAAGACAGTTAACAGAATTATAAATGTAAACAAATTTAGACCATTTATTCATAAGATTGTTAATCCAGAGATGTTTACCTTTGCCTCAATTCAGCAGTCAAATCATCATGGCCCAGAGTGACATGAAGCTTGAGACTGCCATTTGTAGTTCTGTATGATAGCCACATTAGCATTTTTGGGGGGTAAATTCAGGAGAATTTATTGATAAACATCAAAACGTCACGCCAGGGTAAGCCTACACGAAACACAGTTGTTATTTGAAGATGTTCTAAAATCCACTATGGGAAAAATGAATGGTGAAAAAACGTCTGGAACCATTTCTGTGTCTGACCGCTAGGTTTTATGGGTATTGTGACTTATATTGTGGTACTCTATAAGCTACTACTTCTGATACCTGTAAACCTGCCCCTAAAGATCACTGAAAATAAAAAATAAAACTTTCGTTTCACGCTTCCCGCCCGTGGTATTTGACAGTTCCCCTCCATTCTTTGACGTTTACCCCGCCCCGTCAATCCTGGGTTGTTTACAATACTGCCACGGGCCAGGAATGGTGAGGGGCGGACGGACACTTTCGGAACATACATAGTCAACTAGCTACTTTTACTACTTTTTTTTTTTCTCTGAAAAGTGTTAGTGCATAGGGAAAGGTGCCACACAAGAGCGGCCCTACAACTCGACTGCAGCACGACCTTGGATTGGAAAAGTAACGTTAAGCCCCAAAGAGAAAACCGCCATCACCACCCGAAAATAACTAGCGAGGCTCCCACTTCCTGGTAAGAATGCAGAAGTTTGCTAGCCAGCTACCGTTAGCTAGTTTCCAGTGGCCATACCACTGCCACAGGTGAAAGTTAACTAGTTAGCTAACAAACTAAGCGACTTTACCGCGTAATTTGTACATATTCCACGGAAAGTTTTAGCAAACAAGACGAAAGCAATGCGACTTCACTTTTCATCGTGTTATAATTTTAGCTAGCCCGCTAGCAATCCAGCTGTTTTATAACGTTTCTCTTGCACGTTACTATTAACGTTATGTACTGTCAGCAGTTAACTAACTAGGTTGTCAGTTGTTTAATGATGGCTAATGTGCTACCTAGTTAATATAACGTTTGTCGTCAGTTTAGTGAATGCCAATATTTTTGCTTTTCCAAACTTTTTGTCAGCCTGCCCTGTGTTTCAGTTCTCGTGCCTTGTCTTATGTCAGAATGGAAATATGGGGTTATTTCAGAACAGTTACAATTCACAGACGGGTTGGCTGACAACGTAACGAAAATGATGTGGCTGGAAGGTGTGCGTTGTTATGATTCTGAACAGTGTAATGTCTAGATGGGATTCAGCTTTTGTCAAATTTACGACAAAAGTGTTTTGCATTTTAGCTAACCCTTTTCCTAACCTTAACATAATTCCCCTAACCTGCCACGTTTATTCTCCTTATCTGCTGCGTACGTTCTCCTAAATATGCTACGAAAAGTAAATTCTGACAAACGCTGGATCCCTCTGAATGGTCAGATAACTAGCAACAATGATAAGAAGCTGCCATGTGGGGAATCGTAGGCTAGGAACTAACAGATGCATAAAAATAGCCCGGAAGTAAAGCCGCACAGGGAGCCAAGTTTTAAATGGAATACATTGAATACATGGATCAGGGTGGATTTTTTAAAATATTAAAACACGATTTAAATGTATTTTCGGAAGGGCAGTGGTCACCATTCATGTAATACATTTAAATATATACATCAGACGTTATTGGGGAGCTATTTCATAGTTTTTTCACGGGTACATTATTTTCCTATTTCAATCTTATAGCAACCCTATGCTTGGCGTGACTTTTATGGACATAGCAGACCATCCGAAATGTCCTTAAATATTGTGATATGCAACCTGGAATAAAAATTTAAGAGGACCAGTGCTATATAGCGGAAAAAAAATCTCACATCTGTGCAGTTTGCAAGCGATGTCGTTAGGCTACATTGTATTGTTGTTTCATCAAGTGATACATTGTATCATTTTCGCTTGACTGAGAACCAGGAGTTTATGGCTGTCCCCGACCCAAAAAAATATTGGTCGACCGAAAGTAGTCTGTTCTTTCAACCAATCGATTGGTCTAAACTTTTAAATGTGTATTTTCCCATATATAGTATATCTTTTTTTAATTAACAGTGTGTTTTTAATAAAATCAACTATATGCATTGAGCTTGTCTGATGCTTTAAGCACACTGTTTGATGAAATAAGATGCAAATAACTCAAGAGGAAACCAGAGATAACCAGAAGAAGAAAAAAACTAAACCTGACCCGACCATTCTCAGCCGTTACTCTCCTGAAGTTGCCGGTAATAGGCTACACGAGGAGTCTGCATGTGGAATGCCAATTTATCAAACCATTTCTACCGATCTGTGTGCCAGTTATGGTTTTCATATGCACATTTTCGTGGAACAGTTTCATTTCATTTATGATAACGTCTTCATATCTCAAAATCATTGTCATGTGGTTAATCAAAATTCTATCTAAATGAAAATGATACTAACCTAAAAAGTAACTTCTATTGCCATTGCCAACTATGTAAAAAAAGCCTACGTAAAGCCAACAAATGAAAACATGCACCATGCAGGTAGAAAATATCCAAATAAAAATAAATATCCTATAAATCACATTGGCTACTCATGGCCTGTCTGCAATGAACTTGAAACATTGTATCAACTACCAACTTTTCTCCTGCCCAAAGCTTGTGCTAGCAAACTTGCAACATTGTATAAAAAATTATGGACCCTCAGCTTCCCACCCCAGTGAGGTCGGGACAGATTCAGCTGTAGGTTGTTTGCGCAAGGGATAAGAGGTCATCAGCTAGGCCTATTTTATGATGTTTCCACTGGATTAGAGCATGCCATGTGTTTATCAAAAGTGAGAGAGCTGGAAAGATTTTTCAAATACATTGAGGAACTATTATCATTCTCAATAGATGTAAAAACAGACTTTGTTTGCTTGCTGTTTGAGATGAAGAAAACATTACTTTGAGAAGCTCCACAGCTCATTAGAAGTGGTGCGTTAAGCCAATCAGAAATACTATCAGATCCCCAAATGGGCACATTTATATGCCTACATTTGCCAAGTAGCCTATAGGCCTACTTCTATGCGTAATCAGGTGCACGTCCTGTATATGGTCTTCTCTATTCGCTACAGCAAATTGTAAAGGAATAGTATACAAGAATCTCAACCAACAGCAGTCAAATGATTTGGCATAGACTAAATAGAAGCAAGCAGCAACACCTTGCTAAAAAGTATAAAACGCAAAAAAGAAAGCTTAATTACAATATTAGTGGGAATATGTCCATGATAAAAAACTAGAGAATTTAATATAATTGGATAAATTAGAACAAATATTAGTTGAGATGCAGCTACCACTCGCATATGGATTGCTATTTCTAAAATCAATATGGACAGCACCCAGGGCTGAAAGTTGAGTAGGCAAATTTACTAACGAGGGGTTTATTGGAACACCATTTAAGAAATAAGAGGTAGGCTTATCGGTTTGACAGATGCAATTATGTTATCCATATACAGTGCTATGAAAAAGTATTTGCCCCCTTTCTAATTTTCTCTACTTTTGCATATTTGTGATACTGAATGTTATCAGATCTTCAACCAAAACCTAATATTAGATAAAGGGAACATAAGTGAACAAATAACACAACAATTACATCAGTGACGTGTGGGTTTTCAAGCATGAACTGCTCATTTCAAGTCCTGCCACAACATCTCAATTGGGATTAGGTCTGGACTTTGACTAGGCCATTCCAAAACTTATAATTTGTTGCTTTTTAGCAATTTTCATGTAGACTTGATTGTGTGTTTTGGATCATGACCCAGCTGCGCTTCAGCTTCAGCTCACAGACGGATGGTCTGACATTCTCCTGTAGAGTTCTCTGATACAGAGCAGAATTCATGGTTCCTTCTATTAAGGCAAGTCGTCCAGGTCCTGAGGCAGGCAGCAAAGCATCCCCAAACCATCACACCACCACCACCATGCTTGACCTTTGGTATGATGTTCTTACTGTGGAATGCAGTGTTTGGTTTTCGCCAGGCATAATGGGACCCATCTCGTCCATAAAGTTGACTCAAGTTTTCCAAAAAGCACCTGGATGATCATCAAGACTCTTGGAATAACGTTCTATGGACAGATGATTCAAAAGTATAACTTTTTGGACGACATGGTTCCAGTAATGCCTGGCGAAAACCAAACTCTGCATTCCACAGTAAGAACATCATACCAAAGGTCAAGCATGGTGGTGGTGGTGTGATGGTTTGGGGATGCTTTGCTGCCTCAGGACCTGGACGACTTGCCTTAATAGAAGGAACCATGAATTCTGCTCTGTATCAGAGAATTCTACAGGAGAATGTCAGACCATCCATCTGTGAGCTGAAGCTGAAGCGCAGCTGGGTCATGCAGCAAGACAATGATCCAAAACACACAATCAAGTCTACATGAAAATTGCTAAAAAGCAAGTTTTGGAATGGCCTAGTCAAAGCCCAGACCTAATCCCGATTGAGATGTTGTGGCAGGACTTGAAACGAGCAGTTCATGCTTGAAAACCCACACGTCACTGAGTTAAAGCAGTTCTGCATGGAAGAGTGGGCCAAAATTCCTCCACAGCGACGTGAGAGACTGATCAACAACTACAGGAAGCATTTGGTTGGAGTCATTACAGCTAAAGGTGGCACAACCAGTTATTGAGTGTAAGGGGGCAATTACTTTTTCACACAGGGGAATTGGGTGTTGCATAACTTTGTTTATGAAATAATGAAATAAATATCTAATTGTTGTGTTATTTGTCCACTTATGTTCCCTTGATCTAATATTAGGTTTTGGTTGAAGATCTAATAACATTCAGTATCACAAATATGCAAAAGTAGAGAAAATTAGAAAGGGGGCAAATACTTTTTCATAGCACTGTATTTGTCATTTGGCCTGTAGCTATTTCCTACAACAATGTCACTGTGCACTCCTTCTTTCTGCGTCGGACTCGGGCCTCATGTCTGGGGTGGAAAATCAACTTCTGAAAGTACCATGCTTAGATTCATAATGACATCTCCGATTGAATTCTTTGCAAACAGCAACAGTTTTGTTGCAAACAAGACACACTGGTTTGGCATTGGAGAAATACGGTACAATGAATATCTTTTAATAGGGTAGGTAGGCCTATTCATATAGACATTGGTGATTTTTACCACTGTAATCATATCAAAATGATCTTATTGTCATTGAATTGATTAGCCCACTAACCACGTGCTAAATGTGTAGTGTAGCCTACACTTTGGAGGGCTATGAATTGGGCCGCTAGTAGGCTATTTGCTAATAGCCTAATTATGTTTTGGCCTGCCGACTAGCTACAAGCTCAAGAAGAAATTGTCTGGAGGCCAAACCCCAGTTGCCAACCCCAGTTGTATATTGTAAATTCAATCACCCTCTTCATCATCATCATTCAGATAATTCAAACGTGTTGATGTAGTGCTAAACTCGTGGTTGTCTCGTTGAACAGAAATTATGTTGCTCACCAGTGCACTCTGAAGAGGAAACAACGATACAATGTTGCCTAACAACATCGCTCGCAAACGGCACAGATGTGTGATTTGTTTCACTATAGAAGCTCTGGTCCTCTTAAATTTTAATTCCAGATTGCATATCACAATATTTAAGGGCATATTGGATGATTTGCTATGCCTATAACAGTCACGCCAAGCAAAGGGTTGCTATAAGATTGAAATGGGAAAATGTACCCATGAAAAAACTATGAAATAGCTCCCCAATAACATCTGATGTATACAGTTTAAGTCGGAAGTTTACATACACCTTAGCCAAATACATTTAAACTCAGTTTTTCACAATTCCTGACATTTAATCCTAGTAAAAATTCCCTGTCTTAGTTCAGTTAGGATCACCACTTTATTTTAAGAATGTGAAATGTCAGAATAATAGTAGAGAGAATTATTTATTTCAGCTTTTATTTCTTTCATAATAATATGCCATTTAGCAGACGCTTTTATCCAAAGCGACTTACAGTCATGCGTGCATACATTTTTGTGTATGGGTGGTCCCGGGGATCGAACCCACTACCTTGGCGTTACAAGCGCCGTGCTCTACCAGCTGAGTTACAGAGGACCACATCACATTCCCAGTGGGTCAGAAGTTTACATACACCCAATTAGTATTTGGTAGCATTGCCTTTAAATTGTTTAACTTGGGTCAAACGTTTCAGGTAGCCTTCCACAAGCTTCCCACAATAAGTTGGGTGAGTTTTGGCCCATTCCTCCTGACAGAGCTGGTGTAACTGAGTCAGGTTTTGAAGGCCTCCTTGCTCGCACACACTTTTTCAGTTCTGCCCACAAATGTTCTATAGGATTGAGGTCAGGGCCTTGTGATGGCCACTCCAATACCTTGACTTTGTTGTCCTTAAGCCATTTTGCCACAACTTTGGAAGTATGCTTGGGGTCATTGTCCGTTTGGAAGACCCATTTGCGACCAAGCTTTAACTTCCTGACTGATGTCTTGAGATGTTGCTTCAATATATCCACATAATTTTCCTTCCTCATGATGCCATCTATTTTGTGAAGTGCACCAGTTCCTCTTGCAGCAAAGCACCCCCACAGCATGATGCTGCCACGCCCGTGCTTCATGGTTGGGATGGTATTCTTCGGCTAGCAAGCCACCCCTTTTCTCCTCCAAACATAACGATGGTCATTATGGGCAAACAGTTCTATTTTTGTTTCATCAGACCAGAGGACATTTCTCCAAAAAGTACGATCTTTGTCCCAATGTGCAGTTGCAAACTGTAGTCTGGCTTTTTTATGGTGGTTTTGAAGCAGTGGCTTCTTCCTTGCTGAGCGGCCTGTCGATATAGGACCCGTTTTATTGTGGATATAGATACTTTTGTACCTGTTTCCTCCAGCATCTTCATAAGGTCCTTTGCTGTTATTCTGGGATTGATTTGCACTTTTCGCACCAAATACATTCATCTCTAGTAGACAGAACGCGTCTCTTTCCTGAGCGGTATGATGGCTGTGTGGTCCCATGGTGTTTACTTGCGTACTATTGTTTGTACAGATGAAAGTTGTACCTTCAGGCATTTGGAAATTGCTCCCAAGGATGAACCAGACTTGTGGTGGTCTACAATTTGTTTTTCTGAGGTCTTGGCTGATTTCTATTGATTTTCCCATGATGTCAAGCAAAGAGGCACTGAGCCTTGAAATACATCCACAGGTACACCTCCAATTGACTCAAATTATGTCAATTACCCTATCAGAAGCTTCTAAAGCCATGACATCATTTTCTGGAACTTTCCAAGCTGTTTAAAGGCACAGTCAACTTAGTGTAGGTAAACTTCTGACCCACTGGAATTGTGATACAGTGAATTATAAGTTAAATAATCTGTCTGTAAACAATTGTTGGAAAATTACGTGTCATGCACAAAGTAGATGTCCTAACCGACTTGCCAAAACTATAGTTTGTTAACAAGAAATTAGTGGAGTGGTTGAAAAACAACTTTTAATGACTCCAACCTAAGTGTATGTAAACGTCCGACTTCAACTGTATTTTTAATGTATTACGTTAAATCACCACAGCCCTTCTGAAAATACACTTAAATCGTGTTTTATTGCGATTCCCCCACCCTGCTCAATATATTCAATGTGTTCCATTTAAAATGTGGCTCCCAGTGCGGCATTACTTCTGGGCTGTTATGACGCATCTGGCAGTTCCTTCTCTGTATGTTCCTAGATTGTAGGTGTCTCGTTTCAGCTCGTTGTATCTTATTATACCGTGTCTTGTTTTAAGGTGTTTTGACTGATGTCATGTCTATGCAAATATGGAAAAAATTTGCTAGCTAGCTAACCAACAAATGTAAAGATGGATTTGAGAGACTACAAGTACTCATTGTGCAAATGTATTTATGTTTCCATTGACTCCATTCCAGCCATTATTATGAGCCATCCTCTCTTCAGCAGCCTCCACTGGTTGACATGTTGTCAACAGTCTAAGCCCGTCAAACTCAACTCTGGACCTTGAAGCCAGTTCTACTGCATTTTTTTCATTGTTCCCCTCTAATCCGGGACTGATTTAGACCTGGGACACCAGGTGTGTGCAATTAATTATCAGGTAGAACAGAAATTCCAGCAGGCTAAACAACCAACCCGTGTATTGGACCTGCTCAGAGCCCTATATTTAGGGTGTACAATCAAAAACGTGTCTTTTGACCAATAGGTTAAATAACATGTAGATAATCCTCTAAGAAAACCAATGGTCCAAATGTAATGTCTCTAGCATGATCTTTTCAAAAGTATTTGGAGAGTTTACCCTTGTAGGATGGCAATAATTAGGGTGACTAAAGAATTAAGGCTACTGGTTACTTTCCTATTGAGCTCGTCATCTTTCTTCTCAAATCCGCAGGACATGAAACAATATAGAGGTAAGATGGATATCGATTTTGAGATGTAGTTTTTTCATATTTTAGTATACATTTTTCATAATAATTTAAAATTCCTGTTCTGTTTCAAAGATTTCTCAGAAAAACAACCGTATGTCTGCGAAATGTGAACAGCGCACTGAGCGTATACCAAGCTTTTCATTTTCAAAGCCTTATACATTTAATTCAGCTCGTGTCATGCTAATTTAGGTTTTTGCGACCAACGGAAACAACTTTGATGACTATAACCACAAAATGTAAAGTCCTAAAAAGTTATGAGAAATCTGCACCGCTATGTCAACAGAGCTTGGTACTTATTATCGGTATTGTCTATTAAGTTACAAAATCAGTTAATGTTAATGATATGTTAGATAAAGGCCCCACTGAACGATTCAGTACATGAATAATCATATTTGCCTTCGTAAAATGTATTTTATAACGTAAGAAAGGAAAATTATCACCAAAGCATGTTTTCAACCACTCTGTGCAGAGTGGGTCAACTCTAGTGTTGGGTGGTATCCACATTTCTATATCATTATACCGTCCTTCTCTCACCCCGGGATTTACGGTATACCAGCTTAGTACACAAGGGGGTGCCAAAAAACGCAAAAAAAGCCCATTGGGTGTCTATTTACCAAAATGCTAACAAAATTATCACAAGTAATATCGAATTTCCATGGAGGCTGCTAGCTAAATATGCTAACAAGCGCAAACGAAAATGACGAAATTGAAAGACATGCAATCCAGCTCATAAAGTTATACATATACCGGTAGGAGTTACCGAATGTCAATGTTTTTACATTTACAAGCGAATGTGAACGAGAGACATTATGCAAATGCCTGCTCTGCTCTGAGAAGAGGGGGGATGAGCAGACAGGGTGAGAACGGGGAGGACATAAAACGAAATCAAGATAGCAGTGGCAGCTGTACAAATAACTCATTCAAAGGGCTTTGACTTCTCAAACACGGCAGAAAGCTAACACAATATGATGCTCCGTCACCTTATTAATTCAGCCACTTACTTGGCAAGTTAGACTTAGGGGTCGTATTAACACAGAATTCTGCGTTTTTCACGCAGGATAAAAAGATAAAGCGCATTTCTTATGTTTTTTACCTTTATTTAATTTTTCTTATGCGTTTTATCGGTACAGTTTTGTAAACACATATCTAAATTGCTTCTTATTGTAATTTCTGCTCGGCATCAGACACATTTTTTGCATCAGTTGCACTTCTAAATTCGGATGAGAATTCACAAACGGCATTCTATCTGCAGACAGTGCTCTGACTGATGTGTAGCTACTTTTCTCAGGTATTTTTCTCGGTAAAATGCAAGATTAACTTTAAGCAAAATATTAGGAAATGTAGCTGGCTACATTCTTTCTATGATAGGCCTAAACATTAGAAATATGATGGCCATGCATCGTTTTTGCGAAACATACCTTGCTTTCTCATTGTAAGCTCATTTACTTGTGTTGCTGCCAGCCAAATAGCATTGCACTTCTGTTTTCATCTGATTAAAATGAAGCTATTTTCTGCCGAATGTGTTGCACTAATGTATTTTCTGTGAAGGAAAACTATAGTTGCACATCCCTGATCACTCTATTGAAGCATAAAGAACACTGACTTTGTGACAGGTGAAATGAAGAACGCGGTCTGCTTTCTCGCCTAATGCATTGCCTGCAGGTATTTACTTAAAAAATTGCTATAAATATTAAAATATATTGAAAAACTTAAAGGAAATAATTTCAACGGTATTGAAAAACTATCCCGTGTTTTTTTTCAAAATACCCCGGTATACAGTGGACACCCTACTGTATTTAGAGAATTGGGCCAACTTTTAGAATTTTGAATATTGTTCTAATCCTAGACATTCACTTACAATTGTACACGAGAGGGCGTCCTAAACAACCTTTTTAGCATGGCAGAGCCATGTACCGTAGGTCAGCACAGCCGTGCTAAAAAAGTTGTTTTGCACAACCTCGAGTGTACAATTGTTTTTCTACAATGGGTTACCAATTCAATAAAAAATGTTATTTTGATCAATGTATTCATAGGCTGCTATTTTATCCCTCATCTGAAATATAGGCCTAGTCCCGACACATCTATGGTTGCTAGCCAAGCCGGCTGGACGTTCATTCTTTCGGTTAGGTTGCCAGGGACACGACCCAGTCATTAAGTATTTTTGTTCTATATTGTTCGTTCTAAATGTTCCGTTGCCAGCTCTTATCCCTTGCTTGCTAGCTAGCCAACTACGGCTAACACAGTCAGGTCAAACAGTGCAGCTATAATAACAGCAAAGTAGCTGCATTTGCATTTGTTTAAGCTGTTTTGGATACATCCATAACAATGAGCTAATGATGCGCAAATTCATAGAAAATGTGCTCTCTCGTCAGGACACTTCAGAGGAGCTAGCCAACTACAGAGCTAACGCAATCACTTCAAACTGAAGCTGGTAAGACGGCAAACTAGCTGCATTTCATGTCGTTTGACCTGTTTTTCTATTGAAATTTCTTTGTATATAGCCATAAAAACGATGCTGATTCGTTATATCGACTGCCTGAGAAACTATTTTTTGTTTGTTTATTTATTCTTGCTCACAGATAAAATTGAAGAAATGCCTAATTGACATTACTAATAATTGCAAAACACTTATTTATAATCCATAACACATATCCGTTCATTCTATCAGTTAGGTTGCCAGAGACGCAACCCAGTCGTGAAGTCTTTTTGTTCTATATCTGTGGACGCGACCCAGTCGTTTGTTCTAAATGTTCCGTTGCCATGCTGGCTGGCAACTCTCTTATTCCTTGCATGCTAGCCAACTACGACTAACCCAGTCACATCAAACCATGCAGCTAGAATAACTGCAAAGTAGCTGCATTTCATTTCGTTTGACCTTTTTTTCTATTGACATTTTTGTATATTCATAAAAATTATGCTGATTCATGATTTCGACTTGCTGAGAAAAGATGCCCGTCTCGTCGTGACGCGTTAATTCTCAATAGGACAGTGGAGATCGAATTTCAATGTTGAAACAATGTTGCAAATGTCGAGAGATAGACGGCAACGTTTGTACAAACCCCCGTTGTTGCAAACCAAATGTTAGGCTGGAAGCAAGGGGAAATAATGTCTAGATGCTTTTTACAGTGGCTGAGCTAATGGGACACTGGATACGCAGTGAATTCTCAGATGGACATTTAAGTGATAATGCCAGAGAAGCTGGTGTTTGGAGGATATATTGGCACGGTGTTGTTAGGCACGAGACGAAGTCGAGGGCTTGCAATCCGTGCCTCTATATCCTCCAAACACTGGCTTCGAGGGCATTATCACTTTTATACAACGGCTTACCAATGATTGACATATTTTTATATTGCTTTTTCTTTGCAACTCTGCCTAGAAGGTCAGCATCCCAGAGTCGCTTCTTCACTGTTGACGTTGAGACTGGTGGTTTGCGGGTACGATTTAATGAAACTGCCAGTTGAGGAACTAGACACTAATGTATTTGTCCTCTTGCTCAGATGTGCACCGGGGCCTCCCAGTCCTCTTTATATTCTGGTTAGAGCCAGTTTGCGCTGTTCTGTGAAGGGAGTAGTACACAGCGTTGTATGAGATCTTCAGTTTCTTGGCAATTTCTCAGAACAAGAATAGACTGACGAGTTTCAGAAGAAAGTTATTTGTTTCTGGCCATTTTGAGCCTGTAATCGAACCCACAATTGCTGATGCTCCAGATACTCAACTAGCCCCAAGAAGGCCAGTTTTATTGCTTCTTTAATCAGCACAACAGTTTTCAGCTGTGCTAACATAATTGCAAAAGGGTTTTCTAATGATCAATTTGCCTTTTAAAATGATAAACTTGGATTAGCAAACACAACGTGCCATTGGAACACAGGACTGATGGTTGGTGATAATGGGCCTCTGCATGCCTATGTTTCCAGCTACAATAGCCATTTACAACATTAACAATGTCTACAATTTGATGTTATTTTAATGGACAACAAATTTGCTTTTCTTTCGAAAACAAGGACATTTCTAAGTGACCCCAAACTTTTGAATGGTAGTGTGTGTAATGGAAAGATACCTATATATTCCCCCTTTTGGGACTTTCTAAGTCCCAATCTTCATTACCTAATAAAGAATATATTCAAAATAAACATATCATAAACATAATAATGGTTTAACCATTAGTGCAAGAATGGATGTAAGGGTGTGCATATAACTTGTTTTTTTACCTTGCCCCTGTAGTTTCATTACATACTTTGCATAAAGGTTTGTCACTCTTTAAACTATTTCATCCTTTTCTTCTCCGGATAAACCATCATGTTGTGGTTGTGGAGCCCAGTCCGGAACCAGATTAAAGTCCGGAAAATCATTCTTAAGGTTTGCTCCCAATCTGTGCATTTGAGTTTCGTGGTCATGGCAAGCCCATCCTCCCCCAGGGATAACACCCCACTTGCATTCAGGGTTGCCAAATTGACAGTCCAGCGGGCCCCCTTTTGATGTTGCATGTTTTCCCTCTCTTATCAACATACTGTCCTGGAGCTCCTGGAGCTGGATATACTTCCTTGGGTGAATTGTTAACAATTGTCTGTACAGTTATTTGTTTAACCGTGGTTTGAATCAAGAATGATTTCAACAGAGGTAGTATGCAACAGAATACTACTCCCATTACTACCAAGACTTCAACTATGATAATTGCCATCTTTGCAAACATGGCACCCCATTTTCCAAGAGTCAAGTCCAGCTAATCCCAGGCATGAGCATCATGCCCAGCATTGTTTCTGACTTCTTGTCTTAGTCCTTTAAGCTTGATCATTGCCTCAGTGAATGCTCCACCTGGGGTAGTATTGTTGGGAATAAAGGTGCAGCACTCGCTCCCAAACATAAGACTCCACCTGTTTCTGCTAGGAGCCAATCTAAAGCCTGCCCATTCGGTCATCCTACTTGTTGCCTGTACTTATTCTCCCAGAGCTGTCAATGCTGAGTCAGTATAATTTATGAACCTTTGCTGATTATAATACATGTAATTTATCTATTCTAAGTTTTTATTGGGAGTTATCCAAACTAATATTGATTCAAATCCTGATGTCATTTCACTTCTAGCTTTCAATTCGTTAGGAATTCCCCTGGGTTGGCCTTTAGAATCTAGTTGTACATTGGGATCGGTTTGATATGTTCTCTTTGATCTTTTTAATTGGGTATCCTGCGCATCAACCTTTAGGGCCTCCCAGTCAGCTATTACAACTTGCTAGCACAGAGCCCTTTCCATCCTTTTGGTAATGTTACCCTGAGTTGCCCTTGGCAGATCCAGAAGAAATCTGCCACGGCCAACGACTGATCCTCATAAGGAGTGATCAGCAGTAGTGTCTGATTCTCGCATACTTCAGGGGTAATTATCACTCCAGTTCTTGACCCTGCTGCATGATAGATTTTCCTTTGTGGGGTCTCCGCATTCCAAGAGAGATTTTTTATCCAGGTGCCATGTAGTTTCACATTTTCCCTTGAATTTTCCCAAATCATGTACCCCGATTGTTCTGTTGTAGCACTCATACTTCTGCCCATAATCTGTTTGATATTTATCCGGTGCTTCCATTTTCCTCGTTTCTATTCTAACATCTAGTTGCTTACACCACTCCCCCCACCCTGTTCGACTATAAAATTGTTTACATTCAGGGTTTCCTAAATATGACAAACATTCTGCTGAACAATATTGTCTCTCCCAGTCTCTTAGGCACAGTCCTGGTAGCTGTGGGGATTTGGTACTACTATCAGTTCCTTTAATGGGGAGGGGGTGCATACTAGACAAGTGCATACTAGACAATTTTCTTTCTTCAGTTTTAATGTAGTATATTGTGCCCACTTATACCAGTCATTGCCCAGCACCTCCTTCCATACCCTTTCTTCCACGTCTGTTGGGGCCCTAGTAGGTAAAGGAATAATTACTTCAGCTTTGCCTCCTGGTAATGTTGTGCTTGTAATTACTACATCATGTTGTTTATCTGGGTCTTGGGCTGTTGCTCTTATGTCTATGATCCACCAGTCTCCTTCATTTATTATCTTGATATCACAGTTACTGTTGTCCCATGTGGTTTCCCTATAATCCCGGTGATGGGCCCACCCACATAATCCATCATCTGACCCTTGCTCCTTAATAGTGAATGCTTTCTCTGTTTCCGTCGTGGTTCTTGTTGGTGCAGGAATGGACATTCTAATCCTGTCTGTTTCTCGTCTTTTTCTTGTTTCTGTGCTTTTCACTATTGCCAGCATGCAATTTTCCTTATTCAGCTGTTTTGGTTTCCAATTTCTGTTAGGGGGACCAGTGAAAGGCAGAGAAATCAATGGTGGGGAGGTCTGGTGAGTCTTGGCGGTCTGGAAGGTATTGGGGGTCTGGGAGGTCTTGGAGGTCTGTCCCTCTACTGAGGGAATCAGCCAGAGTACGTAGCTCATCAACAGCATTCCTACTGCCATCCTCCCCCATCCCCTGATTCTGGACTCCTCCAGCAGGGAGTGATTATTTAGCTTGATCTTCCATCCTTTCTCCTTCTTCTTCTGTTCCTGTTTCCTCTTCTTCCCTATCGGGTGTTTCAGCATCCTCAGCTTCCTCATCTCTAGGTCGTTGTTTTCCGTGTGGTACTCTGGTGCAGTGGTTTAGGTGATACCAGGTCGTTCTTTTTTCCTGGGTTAGGTGTGTGTTTCTGTTATTTTGCATGCGATAGCTCATTAAAGCAAGCGGTAGTGCATCCACCCAGTTAAGCTTTGCACTAGCACAGATTTTATTCAGTTTAGCCTTGAGGGTTCCATTTATTATTTCAACCATCCCTTGCGACTGTGGGTGATACACACATCCCAGTCTTTGCTTTATCCTTAGCTGTTGTAATACCTGTTTTACTGTTTTCTGAATAAATGCCGATCCATTGTCTGAACTGATTTCTGTCGGTATTCCAAACCTGGGTATCACTTCTCTGGTTAGGAATTTGATTACTGTTCCTGATCCTAGGTCTACTGATGGTACTGCTTCTACCCATCTACTGAACCTATCTATAATTACAAGCATGTATCTTTTTCCATTCACTTTCTTAATCATATCCACGTAGTCTATGACCAGGTGTTGAAATGGTCCCTCTGTGACCGATAGACGTGGTTATGCCCTTGCGCACATTGTTTTGCGCACAAACTTCACATTTTGCCAATGTATCATCTAACATCGCCTGTAGATATGGTGACCAATATCCTTACTGTTTGATCTTCCTTATCACTTCCCCCCTTGCACAATGGTCAAAACCATGCACATCTGTTATTAACAGGTTAAGTAATATGGTGTGTGCTACAATAGTACCCTCATGGGATCTCCATAACCCTGTCACATCTTTCGTAGCCCCTCTTTGGTGCCACTTTGTCTGTTAGTAGGGTCCTGCCCTTTCCTGCATGATGTCATCTAACTGAGGTGCAGATTCTACAATTGGTGCTAGCACCGGGATTATGCATTTGGGTGCCTGTTTAGCAGCTTCATCTGCTGCATTATTGCCCCTGATAAAGTCATTGCCTTTCTTGTGAGCCTGACACTTAACTAAAGCCAACCGTGTCGGGTACATTAGTGCTATCATAAGTTTCACAATTTGCTTGTGATGTTGTATAGGCATGCCATCACTTTTCCTGAACCCCCGTTGTTTCCAGACTGCCCCAAACAGGTGACACACACCATGTGCATAGGCTGAATCAGTGTATATGTTAACTGTCTTCCCTTTGCCCCAGCATACAGGCCACAGTAAGTGCTTTAAGTTCAGCCAGTTGGGCTGAACATGGCTGTGGGCAATGTTCTGTCATTACTTCTTTAAATTCCCTTCTTTGTTTCTTCACTACTGCAAATCCAGCCTGATTTCCAGTGTGGTCTTTGTAACAAGACCCTTCTACAAAATAGTCATCCACACAGCCATTTCCCAGATTGGGCAATGGTGTTGACTTTAAGTCTGGTCTAAGCCGGGTGAATGTCAATGATTCTGCCACACAATTGTGTGCTAAACCCTCTAATTCTAGCGCAATTCTTTCTGCCGGGTTCACTGTACTAAAGCGTTTAATGGAGACATCTGGGTATGTTAATAGTGTCATGTATTCCAAAGTTCTTGCATTGGTAAGCACACATTTTCCCTGTTCTATTAGCTCCAGTATTTTATGATGTGTGTACATTACTAGAGGGTAGCCCATAGAATGGTGGATGCTTTGTCGTATGCATACTGCAGAGCAGCTAGACCCTGATAGCAGGGTGGATATCCCTGCGCCACAGAATCCAGTCTGGTGCTATAGTATGCAATAGGCTGCTTCCGTCGCCCACTGCAGGACTCCTGCATAATAACTGCTGCTGCATAACCGCCACACCGATTTGCTGCATATAACAGAAACGGCTTTGTGTAGTCCGGGGCTGCTAGAGCCGGGGCAGACTGCATTTCTTGTTTTAATGTTTCAAATGCAGTTAAGGCATTTTTTTTATTTTTTTATTTTTTAAAAAAAATTTAGGGGGTAGATCAGCTTTAACATTGCAGATAGATTGTAACTTCCATCAATGTAATCGTCTGCATCACTTCCAATCCCCCATGTTTTTTTTTCTCACAAATATATATACATACAAAAAAAATGGGGCGGCAGGTAGCTTAGTGGTTAAGAGCGTTGTGCCAGTTATCGAAAGGTCGCTGGTTCTAATCCCCGAGCCGACTAGGTGAAAAATCTGCCAATGTGCCCTTGAGCAAGGCACTTAACCCTAATTGCTCATGTAAGTCGCTCTGGATAAGAGCGTCTGCTAAATGACGTATATGTATATGTATATATGTACATATCCTTTAAAAATATATTTCCCTTTATTACTTTCCAACCCCACCAGCCCTTCCCTAATTGGAGTAAACTAGTGAACAACAATGCTTAGGCCTCTACTTCCAGCTTATACATACTATATACATTTTATAGACACAGTCAATTTTACAATAATTCTATTTAGTTTGTTTTTACTCCTGAACTTCATCAACCTCTCCGATCATTTTCATGATGTCCATCCGGTTTGCTTCTATATGCCATATCTTTCTAACTGTGCTCTTTCACAAAGCTCTCAACCTATAACCTATAAACTTATTATGGACACAGTATGCTTACATTATTAGTTATCTTGTTGTTATTAGTTGTTATTAGTCCCATCCTTCAATTCCATTCAACACCACCCATCTATCTCTTAACACCATCCATATTTCTATTTGCCATTTATTTTTGTATGTTTTACAAAAGTTCTGAACCTTTCTATTCTCATTTGTTTCTACAGATTGTAAATTGAAAATAAACATTTTTGCTAAAAGTATTATTATATTATTGATCGATTGACTATGACTTTTCAGATCACCTAGTAGTGCTATCTGCAGGGTTAGCTCCAGGTAAATATTGTAATCCTTTAGCCATTCCTGGACCTGTGTCCAAAAACAAGCTACAAATGGACAGTACCAAAACAAATGATCTAATGATTCTGTCTCTTCGCAGCAAAATCTGCAGAGCTGGGAAGACTGTATCCCCCATATGAATAACATTATATTGGTAGCAGTCCCCTGTAGCTCAGTTGGTAGAGCATGGCGCTTGCAACGCTAGGGTTGTGGGTTCGTTTCCCATGGGGGGCCAGTATGAAAATGTATGCAATCACTAACTGTAAGTCGCTCTGGATAAGAGTGTCTGCTAAATGACTAAAATGTATATGTAGCAAGAATTTGATATAATAATTAAAATAGAAAAATTCTAAGTTTTGAATCCGGCGTCATTTTGCGTATCAGTTCATAAACACTATGCCATGGGATCGGTACGTCAAAAATCTCTTCCCAACTATTTTGCAATCTACAGTGGGGGAAAAAAAAGTATTTAGTCAGCCACCAATTGTGCATGTTCTCCCACTTAAAAAGATGAGAGGCCTGTAATTTTCATCCAGAAAATCACATTTTAGGATTTGTAATGAATTTATTTGCAAATTATGGTGGAAAATAAGTATTTGGTCAATAACAAAAGTTTCTCAATACTTTGTTATATACCCTTTGTTGGCAATGACACAGGTCAATCAAGGATCTCTCTGTACTTTGCTCCGTTCATCTTTCCCTCGATCCTGACTAGTCTCCCAGTCCCTGCCGCTGAAAAACATCCCCACAGCATGATGCTGCCACCACCATGCTTCACTGTAGGGATGGTATTGGCCAGGTGATGAGCGTTGCCTGGTTTCCTCCAGACGTGACACTTTGCATTCAGGCCAAATAGTTCAATCTTTGTTTCATCAGACCAGAGAGTCCTTTAGGTGCCTTTTGGCAAACTCGAAGCGGGCTGTCATGTGCCTTTTACTGAGGAGTGGCTTCCGTCTGGCCACTCTTCCATAAAGGCCTGAGTGCTGCAGAGATTGTTGTCCTTCTGGAAGGTTCTCCCTTCTCCACAGAGGAACTCTGGAGCTCTGTCAGAGTGACCATCGGGTTCTTGGTCATCTCCCTCACCAAGGCCCTTCTCCTCCGATTGCTCAGTTTGGCCAGCTTTAAGAATAATGGAGGCCACTGTGTTCCTGGGGACCTTCAATGCTGCAGAAATGTTTTGGTACCCTTCCACAGAGCTGTGCCTCGATACAATCGTGTCTTGGAGTTCTACGGACAATTCATGGCTTGGTTTTTGCTCTGTCATGCACTGCCAACCTTTATATAGACAGGTGTGTGCCTTTCCAAATCATGTCCAAATAATAGAATTTAACACAGGTGGACTCCAATCAATTTGTAGAAACATCTCAAGGATGATCAATGGAAACAGGATGCACCGGAGCTCAATTGCGAGTCTCATAGCAAAGGGTTTGAATACTTATGTAAATAAGGTATTTCTGTTTTTCTTTCTTCTAAAAACCTGTTTTTGCTTTGTCATTGTGGGGTGTTGTGTGTAGATTGAAGAGGAAACATTTAATTTAATCAATAGATTGAGGCTGGAACGTAACAAAATGTGTAAAGGTGAGGTTGTCTGAATACTTTCCGAATGAACTGTAATAAGTTGCATGGACTCTGTGTGTAATAAGTGTTTAACATGATTTTAGAATGACTACCTCGTCTCTACCTCGACTACCCCCACACATACAATTATCTTTAAGGTCCCTCAGTCGCACAGATTCAACCACAAAGACCAGGGAGGTTTTCCAATGCCTCGCAATGAAGTGCACCTATTGGTAGATGGGTAAAAATAGAAAAACAGACATTTAATATCCCTTTGAGCATGGGAAAGTTATTAATTACACTTTGGATGGTGTATCAATACACCCAGTCACTACAAAGATACAGGCATCCTTCCTAACTCAGTTGCCGGAGAGGAAGGAAATCACTCAGGGATTTCACCATGAGGCCAATGGTGTCTTTAAAACAGTTACAGAGTTTAATGGCTGTGATAGGAGAAAACATTGTAGTTACGCCACAATACTAACCTAAATGAAGGAATGAAAGGAAGGAAGCCTGTGCAGAATAAAAATATTCCAAAACATGCATCCTGTTTGCAATAAAGTAAAACTGCGAAAAATGTGGCAAAGAAATTAACTTTGTCCTGAATAATAACCTAAAACGCATGCCAAAACATACACTAGAGTTGCTTACCAAGACAACCTTGAATGTTTCTGAGTGGCTTAGTTACTGTTGTTTTGACCTAAATCGGTTTAAACATCTATGGCAAGACATGAAAATAGCTGTCTAGCAGTGATCAGCAACCAACTTCACAGAGCTTGAAGAATTAAAAAAAAAAGAATAATGTGCAAATATTGTACATTCCAGGTGTGCAGAGCTCTTAGAGACCTACCCCTTAGCTGTAATCACTGCCAAATGTGATTCTAACATGTATTGACCTGAGATGAGATATATTTCTGTATTTTATTTTCAATAAATTAGCACATTTCAAAAAATATGTTATCAGCGTGTCATTATGGGGTATTGTGTGTAGATGGGTGAGAAACCTCCCCAATATAAAATGTGGAATAAGCCAAGGGGCATGAATACCTTCTGAAGGCACTGTATGTCAGCCTACTTTGCAGTTAACATTTCATTGAGAAGGTTTTTGGTGAAAGTATTTCTGACGGTTATCATAAGCATCGCTCACTGGCTACTTAGAGAGTGATAGACAAACGTGCGAACCAGATCAGATAGACAGGCAATTTTGATGGAAATGAATTGGCAGATATTGTTACGTTTGTCTTTTTAAGCCAGTAGTGGCTAACCAGGGGTGGGATAATGTCAATGTGGCATTGATGATTAAGCTCACTTCCATCTTTGGATTAAAAAAAAAAAAAATAATGTTCTGCTGTTTTAATGTTTCAACCTATTCATCTGGTTGTTATATCCTTAACAGCTTTTATTCTAAACCAATCTTATGTTTTATTATTAGGTTATTAACAGTTATTTGTAAGTTCCCACTAGTGGCCAATTTCAAAGCTGCAAAAAAACTTTTGTGTGAAGTCGACCCGCAGGTAAACACTTTTTTCTTATTTTTTTAACCTTTTCCGATAAGTGATCATACTTTATGTAAAATTAAAAGAGTAATGTACTGATATATGCACATATATGATGGCATATTTCATGGACATTAATGACTATTTCTTGCCAATTGAAAAGATGGGTTTTTCAAGCTAGCAGTCGTGCTTGCACGTCAGTCACACAGTAGCAACATAACTTCAACAAGATAATAGATTTCAGGCATTCACAGCCTACATTTTAAAATGCATCTTGTCTTGTTTTACTTTTAAATGAACCTTGCATTGGTATACATAGATTACATTTTAGTACATTTGACATTTTCTCAGGTGGGCTTAAATGGTACAGTAGCATAAAAAACACTCCTATACAGAATGTAAATGGCAATAAATAAATATTGTTCAATATGATCAATACTAACTTTGCATAATATTGTAGTTTTTAGTATATATTTAAACCCCAAACCATTGGTTTCCAAATATTTTATGCTATTCTGTCTTTTTCACCATAAATCACTGTTGTTCCAATTAAGCCCAATATGGTCCTATTAAGCACAGTTTGCATTTAAACACATGGGGATAGTGTGTTGATATCCCTAATATTCAATGATTTAAGTTGATTAAAACACTAAAACTACAGTTACGCATCTATTTATGATCCCTTTACCAAGATTAGGAACAACCTCTGTACTCTCTCCAAGACGTTTGGAGTGGACAGGTAGTCGTTGATGCAGAGAGAGAAGACTAAGGTCGGGGTTGAGGGATATCTAGGATGGAAGACCAACAAGTGGTGGACAAAAATGCAAACAAATGAGGGACAAGAAGGTGACTATTGGGCGACTACTCATGCACTTTTGGGTGGGGGCATTGTCATATTGTTGTCCTTCATTCAGCCAAGTGATTCCGTTTAGTTTTTTTGTCCACCACCTGTACCTTTAATACAACAGTAGAGAGGAAGATTCTTCAGAATCTGTCTTCAGATAGGCTTTAGGAAGACAAGTTGAACTAATTAATAAGAATAGCAGTACAGCAAATGTGAATCAGCTTTCAAACAATTCATTGAAAGTTGTGCGTTATGGTCTTTGTGCATGGCTTCTTATCCACAGAGGGCCAGTGTGGGTGCATTAAAAACACATCTATATAACCAAGCAATAAAACACATGATTCAACTAATCATGTCTTGATTGAAGTCTATGATTAGTTGAATCGGGTGTGTACTGGTTGGCAAGAACAAAAGCCTAAGTCCACATTGATCTCTGTGGATACGATTGGACACCCCCCTGTTATGAGTGCTACGTTCATGATGAATAGTAATGATCGGTTTATTTTTATAACTTTAGGGGAAATCAATATAATCTAATTTTAAATAAGAAATGTCAGTTTGTAAGTTGAGAACATTTAGGAAATTAATTAAAATAAATGATTTAAGAGGTGGGCTTATTTGTAACACATTCAGTACCCATTAAGGCCAGTCTGGAATTTTGACATATTTGATTAAATATTTCAATGTCTTATTAAAAGAAATTGTAAGTAAAGTCATAAAACTTTACATGAGAGATTCTTTCATTTTGTCTCAATTTCTCTTACAGATATTAGGACAGTATATGTTAGAAATGTCTAAACGTAGATTTTGTTGGGCTTAATAGGTACACTTACCCTAGATAGTAGATAACGTTGATGACAGCTTGCGAGGAAACACCTGAAGAAATGCATGGACTTTCAGAATTGATTGACGAGCTGTTCGCAGGTGGGCTGCGAGCTACTGGTAGCTCGGGATCTACCTGTTGGAGACCCCTGGTCTAGACCCATATGGTAGAATTTGAGTCTATGTAGCTAGGCCTATTGTCCTACTACCAGAACACTGTATTGTGTCATACTGGATTGAGAACAATGAGCTCACCTTACAGCTCACGCAGCCATTGTTTTCACAGCCCAATGTCTCTCAGCTCTATTCCATCAGTAGGCCAGAATAGAACGCAACCAAAGGTTATCCAGGAGTGATGGAGTGGGATCACATCATTCAATTGACCTTATTATTACTCGCCCTTCTGTCGCTACATCCCCTCTCCGTCAAAGACAACAAACATAGAAGGCATCACTCTCACTCAGCCAGCATCAGCCAGGTAATGGAGATCAGATCACTGTATGGCTCTCTGAATTACAGTATCAAGGATCTAGTCAGGATCAATCAATGCTCAATCAATGGCAGCCAAAAGCTGCCTGCGTCAGACAGGGCTGAGCGTCAACAGGTTGTGGAATTTAGGCAGGGCCGCCTGCCAGTAACCTTGTTTTTGATTGCTGATGAGACGTGAATTGTTTTTGACAGCCTTTGGTGAAATGTCATGATTTGTTGCATTGTAAACTAGGTTATGCCTTTGTTGTTGTTGCATAGGCTATAAATCTGTCTTGCATAGGCTTATATCATTTTGTCTCATGTTTGACATCGTAACAGTTTCCTTCATTAGAGTTATGCTCTTAGATTAGGCCTATATGCCAGGGCCCTATAAAATCGGTTTTATGTTTTGCCTGATTCCGTTTAGTTTGTCCTCAAATTCAGTTTTCTCTGTTTTGTTTTAGTTTTTTTCAGGTGTTCACTCTCAAAATAAAACCTTTTTTTATTCATATATATATATATATATATATATACAGTGAGGGGAAAAAAGTATTTGATCCCCTGCTGATTTTGTACGTTTGCCCACTGACAAAAATGATCAGTCAAAAAAAAAAAAAAGAATAAAAAAAGAAATGATCAGTCTATAATTTTAATGGTAGGTTTATTTGAACAGTGAGAGACAGAATGACAAAAAAAATATCCAGAAAAACGCATGTCAAAAATGTTATAAATTGAATTGCATTTTAATGAGATAAATAAGTATTTGACCCCCTCTCAATCAGAAAGATTTCTGGCTCCCAGGTGTCTTTTTATACAGGTAACGAGCTGAGATTAGGAGCACACTCTTAAAGGGAGTGCTCCTAATCTCAGTTTGTTACCTGTATAAAAGACACCTGTCCACAGAAGCAATCAATCAATCAGATTCCAAACTCTCCACCATGGCCAAGACCAAAGAGCTCTCCAAGGATGTCAGGGACAAGATTGTAGACCTACACAAGGCTGGAATGGGCTACAAGACCATCGCCAAGCAGCTTGGTGAGAAGGTGACAATAGTTGGTGCGATTATTCGCAAATGGAAGAAACACAAAATAACTGTCAATCTACCTCGGCCTGGGGCTCCATGCAAGATCTCACCTTGTGGAGTTGCAATGATCATGAGAACGGTGAGGAATCAGCCCAGAACTACACGGGAGGATCTTGTCAATGATCTCAAGGCAGCTGGGACCATAGTCACAAAGAAAACAATTGGTAACACACTACGCCGTGAAGGACTGAAATCCTGCAGCCCCCGCAAGGTCCCCCTGCTCAAGAAAGTACATATACAGGGCTGTCTGAAGTTTGCCAATGAACATCTGAATGATTCAGAGGAGAACTGGGTGAAAGTGTTGTGGTCAGATGAGACCAAAATCGAGCTCTTTGGCATCAACTCAACTCGCCGTGTTTTGAGGAGGAGGAATGCTGCCTATGACCCCAAGATCACCATCCCCACCGTCAAACATGGAGGTGGAAACATTATGTTTTTCTGCTAAGGGGACAGGACAACTTCACCGCATCAAAGGGATGATGGACAGGGCCATGTACCGTCAAATCTTGGGTGAGAACCTCCTTCCCTCAGCCAGGGCATTGAAAATGGGTCGTGGATGGGTATTCCAGCATGACAATGACCCAAAACATACGGCCAAGGCAACAAAGGAGTGGCTCAAGAAGAAGCACATTAAGGTCCTGGAGTGGCCTAGCCAGTCTCCAGACCTTAATCCCATAGGAAATCTGTGGAGGGAGCTGAAGGTTCAAGTTCCCAAACGTCAGCCTCGAAACCTTAATGACTTGGAGAAGATCTGCAAAGAGGAGTGGGACAAAATCCCTCCTGAGATGTGTGCAAACCTGGTGGCCAACTACAAGAAACGTCTGACCTTTGTGATTGCCAACAAGGGTTTTGCCACCAAGTACTAAGTCATGTTTTGCAGAGGGGTCATACTTATTTCCCTCATTCAAATGGAAATCAATTTATAACATTTTTGACATGTGTTTTTCTTGATTTTTTTGTTGTTATTCTGTCTCTCACTGTTCAAATAAACCTACCACTAAAATTATAAACTGATGTCTTTGTCAGTGGGCAAACGTACAAAATCAGCAGGGGATCAAATACTTTTTTCCCCCTCACTGTATATGTGTGTGTGTGTGTGTGTGTGTGTATGTGTGTATATATATATATATATATATATATATATATATATAACATCAATTGAGTATTTTTTTTAAGTCCACAATGCTTAAATCACATCAGGAGACTACTTTTGAGGTCAGGGAAAAATGTGGGATATTTAGCTTTTTGGGTGTAGTTAACCTTTTAGTGATGGTAGAGTTTGCAAAACAAATACCCACTGAATTAATGAAAATAGTAATTATATAATTTTGGCAGGTAAGCATTGAGCCTCGTGAAATTATGCAATTGGGTATTTCCACAGAAACGGAATTAAACTTTGACTCAGTTTTTTCCACTTTATAATGTATGCCAAACACAAACCATTGATTTCAAAGTTTAACAAACTCTATGCAATAGGACTACTTTTAACAATTTCCACAGAAAAATAAACTAATTTAGTGGAAGAACTGTGCAAATGCAAACTTTGGGAATGAAATTACGGTAAAATCTCCCTCAGATTTATATGCGACCACATTTTCCAAAAGCTCTGTTTCGAATTAAGATTAAAAGATGTCTGCAGAAATAATGGGGTGTCAGCTATGACATGTTTGAAAAAATATATTTTGGTTATTGAACTACAGTAAGTGAAGTGGATTTACACCCAGTAACGGAATTACGGTAAAATCATTACATGGGTCCCTGATTTGTACTACACAGAAATGCTTACTTATGGATATGCATGTCATTCTCATGTATCACAAGTTTGGAAATCACAGTGCAGCACAGCAGACTAGGGTAGAGTTCAGTACAGTGAATTTGTGAATTTTTATTAGGATCGCCATTAGCTAACGCCATAACATTAGTTAATCTTCCTGGGGTCCAACACAAATTGGTAAGACATTACAAACAATTACAAAGTGTCGTAGAGTAAAGTAGAGAATAGTTCAGTAGAGTATAGTACAATATACTTGTTGTACTTTTGTACTGTATTGTAGTGTACTACTGTATTGTATTGAACTGTACTCTACTTAAGTGATAATGCCCAAGAAGCCGGTGTTTGGAGGATATATTGGCACAGGTGTTGTTAGTCCCGAGACGAAGTAATGATTGACATATTTTCATTAAACATTATTTTGATGAATTTATTCATACTGTTTCATCCTTCCACAAGATATAGTCCCGACACAAATCTAGGGTTGCTACCCAAGCCGGCTGGTCGTTCGTTCTATCGGTTCGGTTGCCAGAGACGCGACCCGGTCTTTCAGTCTTTTTGTTCTGTATCTATGGATAGAACGTACTAAATGTTCCATTGCCATACTGGCTAGCAACATTCTTATCCCTTGCTTGCTAGCTAGCTAACTTACAGTCACGTCAGAATAACAACAAAGTATATGCATTTGCATTTGCATTTGTTTAAGCTGTTTTCTAGTGACATTTATTTGGATAAATCCATAACAATGAGCTAATGATGTGCAATTTCACCTGGCATAGAAAATGTGCTCAATTGTTAGGACACTGTTGTTCAGAGGAGCTAGCCAACAACACAGCTAACATAATCACTTTAAACTGAAGCTGGAAAGACTGCAAACTAGCTGCACTTTATTTCATTTGACCTGTTTTCTATTTATATTTCTTTGTATATATCCATAAAAAAAGATTTCAACTGGCTGAGAGAAGCTGCCTGCCTGTCTGTCTGCCTCATCCCGACTCCAGACACGTTCATTACTATGCGACCGCTCGAGATCGAATATTGAAACAATGTTGCAAATGTCGGAGGGACAGACAGCAAGGTTTATACAAATCTCCGCTGTTGAAAACTAAATGCTAGTCTAAAGGAAATGTGAAATAATGTCTAGATGCTTTTTAGAGTGGAGATCAAGTTTTATAAATTGCCTGGCTGGGCTGATGAGACTGTGGATTGCGCAGTCAGATGGAACGGAGTAAATAGGCATTTTAACGTCAGATTTAGCCGGTGGTAACTTGTGGAATAGACAGTCTGGAATGCAGTTTTAACCAATCAGCATTCAGGATTAGACCCACACGTTGTATAATGTGGTCTACTCACTGTGCTATATTGTAATGTGCTCTACTCACTGTACTGTATTGTACTGTACTGTACTCTACTCACTACAGTGCTGTACTGTACTCAGTGCCTAAAATGAACACCCGCTACCTGCCAAATGCGGGTATATTTTGGCATGTAAGAATGTCTAATTCACCAGCCACGTTGGCGGATGGTCACACTCTGGGCTCTACAGTGCAATCATTTCATAAAAATTGTCAAAAGTCAAGTATGGGCACATGTGCGAGTTATGATTCATAGCTAAATAAATGCGTCAGTAGCTGTTTTCAAAGTATTTCTGCTTTTGTTTTATATCTGATTATGCACAAAGAAATCCTAATCCTGACATTATAGCTATCCCACCTGGCGCAGCAACACTGCCTGTCAGGGGGGCTGTGCGTACTGTGAGTGAAGTGCTGAACATTTTGTTTTTAGAAGCATTGGCACAGGCATAGAAGTTGGTCTAATTTACTCGAAAGTATACTAAAGTGAGACTTTGTCTTCGTGTTTCTTGGCTATTTATATTGTTTTGTTCTCAAGCTAGGTTGCTTTTCAATGTTAGCAAAGAGACATCACAGGGCTCTACTAGTGTGATTCTCACAGGCACACTGATGATTCGAGTGGCCCGTTACCAAGGTAACCTTAAAGGGGCAGCTGAACATTTTTGTCTGATCTGTGATATTTTGATTAAAAGACTCCGGTCACAGAATATCAAATTAAGTTGAGCAAAATACCACATTAATTCTTACTAGTAATACATTTATTGTTTTAGTAACATTACTAAGCATGCTCGTCTGTTATGGCAACAACAACAACAACAACAACAACAACAAATTTGCTGATTTAAAAAATCTGAGTGGCTGTTAGATTTTTCTACCTACCTTCCACAGTGACTGGTATACAGAAAAGTATTATAGGCCCTGACTGTACTATATTGTACTGTACTCTACTGTGCCCTACTCACTGTACTGTACTATCCAAACTTGTGAAACATCTACAGTGCCTTCAGAAAGTTTTCACACGCCTTTCCTTTTTCCACATTTTGTTGTGTTACAGCCTTAATTTAACCTCTACAGGATGGGCGTCCCTATACCGGGACGGTTGCTGCTCAATATGTGAGATGTGACTAGAATGGCTTTGTAAACAACAGCCAACTTTCCGGGGCAAAGACATGTCTTATATGGGCAGAAAGCTTAAATTCTTGTTAATCTAACTGCAGTGTCCAATTTACAGTAGCTATTACAGCAAAATAATACCATGCTATTGTTTGAGGATAATGCACAACAACAAAACACTTTTGTCATGGCAACTGGTTTGATACATTCACCTCTGAAGGTAAATAATGTACATACATTCAGTAATCTTGCTCTGATGTGTCATCCTGAGGGTCCCAGAGATAAAATGTAGCATAATTTCGTTTGATAAAAACTATTTAAATATTCAAATGTAGGAACTGGGTTCTACAGTTTGACCCTCCACACCCCTCCCCCCGGCCATCTAGATGTGTGAAGGGTAGTGTATTTTCTGTAGGGAAGCTAATGATCCATCAAGTATGACATTCCTGGGAGTGTGTAAACTAAAAAAATATAGTACCATAGCATTTTTGTATGTTCTCTATAGTTATGTACTTGAAAATATATAAATTGACAAATTCTGAACATTTGGGAAAACTAGACATTGAATATCCCTTTGAGCATGGTGAAGTTATTAATTACCCTTTTTGGAAGGCGTATCAATACACCCAGTCACTACAAAGATACAGGCGTCCTTCCTAAGTCAGTTACCGGAGAGGAAGGAAACCGCACAGGGATTTCACCATCACCGAGTACCACTCTTCATATTTTCATGGTGGTGGCTGCATCATGTTATGGGTATGCTTGTCATCGGCAAGGACTAAGGAGTTTTTTTTGGATAAAAATAAATGGAATGGAGCGAAGCACAGGCAAAATCCTAGAGGGAAAACCTGGTAGTTTTCTTTCCAACAGACACTGGGAGACAAATTCACCATTCAGCAGGTTAATAATCTAAAACACAAGGCCAAATATACATTATATGACCAACATCTCATTCCAAAATCATGGGCATTAATATGGATTTGGTCCCCCATATGCTGCTGTAACAGCCTCCACTCTTCTGGGATAGCTTTCAACTAGGTGTTGGAACATTGCTGCAGCGACTTGCTTCCATTCAGCCACAAGCATTAGTGAGGTCGGGCACTGATGTTTGGCGATTAGGCTTGGCTCGCAGTCAGCGTTTCAATTCATCCCAAAGGTGTTCGATAGGGTTGAGGTCAAGGCTCTGTGCAGGCCAGTCAACTTCTTCCACACCGATCTAGAGAAACCATTTCCCTGTGGACCTCACTTTGTGCATGGGGGTATTGTCATGCTGAAACAGGAAAGGGCCTTCCCCAAACTGTTGCTACAAATTTGGAAGCACAGAATCGTCTAGAATGTCATTGTATGCTGGAGTGTTAAGATTTCCCTTCGCCCGAACAATGAAAAACAGCCCCAGACCATTATTCCTCCTCCACCAAACTTTACAGTTGGCACTATGCATTTGTGAAGGTAGCCTTCTCCTGGCATCCGCCAAACCTAGATTCGTCCGTCGGACTTCCAGATGGTGAAGCGTAATGAATCACTCCAGAAAACGCGTTTCCACTGCTCCAGAGTACAATAGCGGCGAGGTTTACACCAGCCAACGCTTGGTATTGCTTAGGCTTGTGTGTGGCTGCTCGGCCTTGGAAACCCATTTCATGAAGCTCCCGACGAACAGTTATTGTGCTGATGTTGCTTCCAGGGGCAGTTTGGAACTCAGTAGGGAGCGTTGCATCCGAGGACAGACGATTTTTACACTCAACGCGCTTCAGCAATTTCCTAGCCAATGCGATCTACTACAGCCATATTTACCCTCTGCAATGTGTTAAGAAAACTTCCCGCTGTTCCCTGCAGCTGCATCGATGCGCTCACTACAGAGAGGAAGTGGCGAAGCGAGAGGTTTCCCTCTCGCCAAAATCTGTCCAAAATAAGACCAATGCGTTTCTATGGGCTTATTTTGGACCTAAACCCGTCGCGTGCCTTTCCGCCTTCGGGACAACAACTCCCATTGTTAGGGCGGAGACATACGCATCTCATCATTATATACAGATATCTGCTCTCCATAAAGCCAGGCAGCCATACAAACAGCCTTCCCTCACGCTCCCAGGCGTCCACATGGTCCTAAAGTCAGCCCCTGGGGGTATTGTGTGTAGAATGGTGATGGGAAAAAAATCGATTTAATCAATTTTGAATTCAGGCTGTAACACAACAAAATGTGGAATAAGTCAATGGCTATGAATACTTTCTGAAGGCACTGTATGATAGGTTCAGATTTGGACCAGTCCAGTCTGTCTGTGGACGTTATCATGAAGGCCAGGGTGGACTGACCAAATGTACTAATAAACTACTTTTCAACGTCCGGTGTCGGTCGGTGCTCAGTGGGTGAGGATACTGGTTAAAGTAAATGGAAAGAGAGGGGCTCATGGGTAGGCTTGTGCAGTATACCATATACCGGGGTATATGGAAATTATCACAGGATGGTTTTTCCAATACCGTCAATTCTGTTTATTTTAAGTTTTTAAATACATTTAAAAATGTGTACCTACTTTTTAAGTATAAAAACTGCAGTCAACTTGTGCAATACGTTAGGAGATAAAGCATGTTGCGTTCTTCATTATGATGCTTATTGTAGTTCCCCAGAACAGTTGAGTCAGTCAAGTGTTTGTTTGTAAATAGCACAACGGGAGAAAGTGGGAGCAGGGGAGTCCAGCTGTGTATTGAAAGGGGTAGAGTTTCATATTGAAAGTCAGCAGTGTTTTTTTGCTTCAATAGGTTGATCAGGGACATGCAGTTTTCCGTAACAGAAAATGCAACACACTCGTCAGGAAAATAGCTTAATTTTCATCCGATGACAACAGAAGTGCAACGCTATTTGGCTGGCAGCCACACAAGTAAATTAACTTAGAATGAAAAAGCAAGGTATTTTTTGCAAAAACGATGCATGGCCATCATATTTCTAATGTATATCATAGAGATAATGTAGCCAGCTACATTTCCAAATGTTTTGCTTAAAGTTAGTCTTGCCTTTTACTGGAGAAAAGTAGCTACACATCAGTCAGATTGCTGTCTGCTGATAGAATGCCTGTTTTTGAATTCTCATGTGAGTGGAGAAGTGCAATTGACAATCGATGATTCATAAACAAAATGTATCAGTAAAATCAATAACTAATTGGTACTGTAGGTCTACCATTACTTGTTACTTCTGTGAACTTTCATTATCCTCCCTCTTAAAGATATGTGGGTTTTTGGTAACAGAATTATAAGGTACAAGGCAATATTTATTAAAGCTACAGAAGGATTTTTCTTCTTCTCCAAAACTAAATATACTGAACAAAAATATAAAAGCAACATGCAATAATTTCAAAGATGTTGCTTACAGTTCATATAAGGAAATCAGTCAATTGAAATAAATTCATTAGACCCTAATCTATCTATTCCCACCTCCCCGATCCCGCAGGTGAAGAAGCCGGATGTGGAGGTCCTGGGCTGACGTGGTTACACGTGGTCTGCGGTTATGAGGCCGGTTGGATGTACTGCCAAATTCTCTAAAACGACGTTGGAGGTGGCTTATGGTAGAAAAATTAACATGGCAACAGCTCTGGTGGACATTCCTGCAGTCAGCATGCCAATTGCATGCTCCCTCAAAACTTGAGACATCTGTGGCATTGTGTTGTGTGAGAAAACTGCACATTTTAGTGTTATTTTATTGTCCCCAGCACAAGGTGCACCTTTAATGATGATGCTGTTTAATCAGCTTCTAGATATGCCACACCTGTCAGATGGATGGATTATCTTGACAAGGGATAAAATGCTCACTAACAGGGATATAGACAACAACATTTTAGAGAAATAAGCTTTTTGTGCGTATGGAACATTTCTGGGATAATCCATTATGTTTTGAAATGGCTACACTGCTGTCATCTTTGTTGAGATTTCTGTGAATCAGTGCTGCTTCACCTCTAGGGGCAGGAAGCCTGGCGGGTAGGAGCGTAGGGTCAGTAATCGAAAGATTGCTGGATCGAATCCCTGAGCTGACAAGGTAAAGATCTGTCGTTCTGCCCCTGAGCAAGGCAGGTACCCCACTGTTCCCTGGGCGCTGAAGACGTGGATGTTGATTAAGGCAGCCCCCTGCACCTCTCTGATTCAGAGGGGTTGGGTTAAATGTAGAAGACACATTTCAGTTGAATGCATTCAGTTGTACAACTGACTAGGTATCCCCCTTTCCCTTTCTATTGTTCAAATGCCTTGGTTATTTTTTGGCACAGTAAAATTGACCAAATCTGTCCTGCTGTGACAGTTTCCTGTTGTAGCCGAGCAGCGAGGTTCCAGTATCCTATTAAAGATGGGATGAGAAATGTGTCATCTGACCACTTTTTACAGTCATCATGCTCCTGGGGATTTTACAAGAACATACACTACCGTTCAAAAGTTTGGGGTCACTTAGAAATGTCCTTGTTTTTGAAAGAAAAGCAATTTCTTTGTCCATTGATATTACATCAAATTGATCAGAAATACAGTGTAGACATTGTTAATGTTGTAAATGGCTATTGTAGCTGGAAACGGCTGATTTTTAATGGTATATCTACATAGGCGTACAGAGGCCCATTATCAGCAACCATCAGTCCTGTGTTCCAATGGCACGTTGTGTTTGCTAATCCAAGTTTATCATTTTAAAAGGCTAATTGATCATTAGAAAACCCTTTTGCAATTATGTTAGCACAGCTGAAAACTGTTGTGCTGATTAAAGAAGCAATAAAACTGGCCTTCTTGAGACTAGTTGAGTATCTGGAGCATCAGCAATTGTGGTTTCGATTACAGGCTCAAAATGGCCAGAACTAAATAACTTTCTTCTGAAACTCCTCAGTCTATTCTTGTTCTGAGAAATGAAGGCTATTCCATGGGAGAAATTGCCAAGAAACGGAAGATCTCGTACAACGCTGTGTACTACTCCCTTCACAGAACAGCGCAAACTGGCTCTAACCAGAATAGAAAGAGGAGTGGGAGGTTCCGGTGCACAACTGAGCAAGAGGTCAAATACATTATTGTCTAGTTTGAGAAACAGACGCCTCACAGGTCCTCAACTGGCAGCTTCATTAAATAGTACCCGCAAAACACCAGTCTCAACATCAACAGTGAAGAGGCGACTCCGGGATGCTGACCTTCTAGGCAGAGTTGCAAAGAAAAAGCCATATCTCAGACTGGCCAATATAAATAAAAGATTAAGATGGGCAAAAGAACACAGACACTGGACAGAGGAAGATTGGAAAAAAGTGTTATGGACAGACTAATCGAAGTTTGAGGTGTTCGGACCACAAAGAAGAACATTTGTGAGACGCAGACCAAATGAAAAGATGCTGGAGGAGTGCTTGATGACATCTGTCAAGCATGGTGGAGGCAATGTGATGGTCTGGGGGTGCTTTGGTGGTGGTAAAGTGGGAGATTTGTACAGGGTAAAAGGGATCTTGAAGAAGGAAGGCCATCACTCCATTTTGCAACGCCATGCCATACCCTGTGGATGGCGCTTGATTGGAGTCAATTTCCTCCTACAACAGGACAATGACCCAAAGCACAGCTCCAAACTATGCAAGAACTATTTAGGGAAGAAGCAGTCAGCTGGTATTCTGTCTATGATGGAGTGGCCAGCACAGTCACCGGATCTCAACCCAATTGAGCTGTTGTGGGAGCAGCTTGACTATATGGTACGTAAGAAGTGCCCATCAAGCCAATTCAATTTGTGGGAGGTGCTTCAGTAAGCATGGGGTGAAATCTCTTCAGATTACCTCAACAAATTGACAACTAGAATGGCAAAGGTCTGTAATTGCTGCAAATGGAGGATTCTTTGACGAAAGCAAAGTTTGAAGGACACAATTATTATTTCTATTAAAAATCATTATTTCTAACCTTGGCAATGACTACATTTCATGTATGTTTTCATGGAAAACAAGGACATTTCTAAGTGACCCCAAACTTTTGAATGGTAGTGTGTATATGTATGTACAGTGGGGAAAAAAAGTATTTAGTCAGCCACCAATTGTGCAAATTCTCCCACTTAAAAAGATGAGAGGCCTGTAATTTTCATCACGTCAACTATGACAGACAAATTGAGAAGAAAAAAAATCCAGAAAATCACATTGTAGGATTTTTAATGAATTTATTTGCAAATTATGGTGGAAAATAAGTATTTGGTCACCTACAAACAAGCAAGATTTCTGGCTCTCACAGACCTGTAACTTCTTCTTTAAGAGGCTCCTCTGTACTCCACTCGTTACCTGTATTAATGGCACCTGTTTGAACTTGTTATCAGTATAAAAGACACCTGTCCACAACCTCAAACAGTCACACTCCAAACTCCACTATGGCCAAGACCAAAGAGCTGTCAAAGGACACCAGAAACAAAATTGTAGACCTGCACCAGGCTGGGAAGACTGAATCTGCAATAGGTAAGCAGCTTGGTTTGAAGAAATCAACTGTGGGAGCAATTATTAGGAAATGGAAGACATACAAGACCACTGATAATCTCCCTCGATCTCACCCCGTGGGGTCAAAATGATCACAAGAACGGTGAGCAAAAATCCCAGAACCACACGGGGGGACCTAGTGAATGACCTGCAGAGAGCTGGGACCAAAGTAACAAAGCCTACCATCAGTAACACACTACGCCACCAGGGACTCAAATCCTGCAGTGCAAGACATGTCCCCCTGCTTAATCCAGTACATGTCCAGGCCCGTCTGAAGTTTGCTAGAGTGCATTTGGATGATCCAGAAGAGGATTGGGAGAATGTCATATGGTCAGATGAAACCAAAATATAACTTTTTGGTAAAAACTCAACTCGTCGTGTTTGGAGGACAAAGAATGCTGAATTGCATCCAAAGAACACCATACCTACTATGAAGCATGGGGGTGGAAACATCATGCTTTGGGGCTGTTTTTCTGCAAAGGGACCAGGACGACTGATCCGTGTAAAGGAAAGAATGAATGGGGCCATGTATCGTGAGATTTTGAGTGAAAACCTCCTTCCATCAGCAAGGGCATTGAAGATGAAACGTGGCTGGGTCTTTCAGCATGACAATGATCCCAAACACACCGCCCGGGCAACGAAGGAGTGGCTTCGTAAGAAGCATTTCAAGGTCCTGGAGTGGCCTAGCCAGTCTCCAGATCTCAACCCCATAGAAAATCTTTGGAGGGAGTTGAAAGTCCGTGTTGCCCAGCGACAGCCCCAAAACATCACTGCTCTAGAGAAGATCTGCATGGAGGAATGGGCCAAAATACCAGCAACAGTGTGTGAAGACTTACAGAAAACGTTTGACCTGTGTCATTGCCAACAAAGGGTATATAACAAAGTATTGAGAAACTTTTGTTAGTGACCAAATACTTATTTTCCACCATAATTTGCAAATAAATTCATAAAAAATCCTACAATGTGATTTTCTGGATATTTTTTTCTCATTTTGTCTGTCATAGTTGACGTGTACCTATGATGAAAATTACAGGCCTCTCATCTTTTTAAGTGGGAGGACTTGCACAATTGGTGGCTGACTAAATACTTTTTTCCCCCACTGTATGTGTGTGTGTGTGTATGTATGTATGTATGTATGTATGTATATATATATATATATATATATATATATATATATATATATATATATATATATATATATATATATATATATATATATATATATAATCTCAATGCAACTTCGCCTCCCGAGGCTGTTTTTCGAGCTACATTAACATCTGCCTTTTGCATGAAGTCAAAGAGTCCTTCCCCGCCTCTACAGAAAGGATACATACTACGCCTAGGATATAGGTAGAATGTGTATGTTGCTTTTCCTGAACAGTATGTTATTTTAATAAATTGACCAACCTTATTTTGTGTGCCAAAATTGGCCTCTCTAAAATTGCTCTACGGTCTTACAATTATATTTGGTGGGGTGCTAAGAGTAGCCTGTTTTTTTCCCGTCAAACAACTAGGCTGTCAATATTTCTCCTATCTGAGGAACAGGCTTGACTATCATTTTTCTCTATCTTCTGAGGGTCACTGATGTTCAGATTCAAGTATCCTTTGAGGATGCCTCCCGGCTCCTGGTTTGATATGAAAGTGTTCCATTTTCTAAAACATTGATCCATTTCTCATCAAGGTCTGCTCTGCTCTGAGGGAAAACTGACTACAAAAATGTGTAAACAGTAAATTACTGACTTGCGACCCTGTGTGAAGTCTGAGCAGCAGTTTGAGTATTCCTGGTTTAGCCTGAGCCATGACCACACAATATCAGTTCTTTACATCATGCTGAAGGGGATCACACGTCACACTTTTTTGTTGTTTTGTTTTTCAGATAATATAGCCCACCTACTTCTATGTGTGATATTACAGTATTTTATACCATGGCATTGAATTTTCAAGCTTTCCCGTAGATTTTGCAGTGACGTAATGTCCCCATGTGTGACAGAACACTGAGCCAATCATGGCGCAACTAGAGAACATTACCAACCCCTACGCTCTGTATTTTCCGCTGGCTGCCCCACCACCACAGAAAGCACTGAGCTATGCTGAAACACCTGCATTTTGGAGCTGCCTTCCTCAAGAAAGCAAAAACGAGACCATGTTTGTATGCGGCTTTATTTTTTTATTTTTTACATTGCTTGTAAACTGATATGTGACACATATTAATGCCAAAATATATGTATATATTTTTTTTGCATAACTGGTGGGGCTCAAAACAGGTGGGGCTCTGCCACTACACAGCGCATATAAGATGGCGATACAACCATTATGAAATAATTTTCGGGAGTAAAATCATATTTTCATAGCGGATTTGACTTCATGACCACCCGCTCGCAGCATGAACAGCACACTTCTCTGTGACGCGGGTGTCCCGCAGTAATACAGGACTCTAGTTTGGTTAGCTAAACTAGCAAATCTGTTTGTTTTGGTTACCACGCCAACTACTGTAGCTATCTAGTAAACTTGCTAGCTACTTCAGTGGATGTTGAACACATTTAGACCGGCAAATGAACACATTTTTTTAGCGGCAAATGTGTTAAATTATAGCTATGGTATAAAAGTGATAATCAACTGGGGGCTCTATGCGTTCTCTGGAAAATAATGCAACTTTGTGCAAGGTCATTTCTACTCTGCTAGCGCATCGTGGAACACACCTTCCACTTCGTTAATTTTTTTCCAGAGAACGCATAGCCCATTGTTGATTATCCCTTACTAAATATACAGTGAGGGGAAAAAAGTATTTGATCCCCTGCTGATTTTGTACGTTTGCCCACTGACAAAGACATGATCAGTCTATAATTTTAATGGTAGGTTTATTTGAACAGTGAGAGACAGAATAACAACAACAAAATCTAGAAAAACGCATGTAAAAAAATTCATAAATTGATTTGCATTTTAATGAGGGAAATAAGTATTTGACCCCTCTGCAAAACATGACTTAGTGCTTGGTGGCAAAACCCTTGTTGGCAATCAGAGGTCAAACGTTTCTTGTAGTTGGCCACCAGGTTTGCACACATCGCAGGAGGGATTTTGTTCCACTCCTCTTTGCAGATCTTCTCCAAGTCATTAAGGTTTCGAGGCTGACGTTTGGCAACTCGAACCTTCAGCTCGCTCCATAGATTTTCTATGGGATTAAGGTCTGGAGACTGGCTAGGCCACTCCAGGACCTTAATGTGCTTCTTCTTGAGCCACTCCTTTGTTGCCTTGGCCGTGTGTTTTGGGTTATTGTCATGCTGGAATACCCATCCACGACCCATTTTCAATGCCCTGGCTGAGGGAAGGAGGTTCTCACCCAAGATTTGACGGTTCATGGCCCCATCCATCGTCCCTTTGATGCGGTGAAGTTGTCCTGTCCCCTTAGCAGAAAAACACCCCCAATGCATAATGTTTCCACCTCCATGTTTGATGGTGGGGATGGTGTTCTTGGGGTCATAGGCAGCATTCCTCCTCCTCCAAACACGGCGAGTTGAGTTGATGCCAAAGAGCTCGATTTTGGTCTCATCTGACCACAACACTTTCACCCAGTTCTCCTCTGAATCATTCAGATGTTCATTGGCAAACTTATGACGGCCCTGTATATGTGCTTTTTTGAGCAGGGGGACCTTGCGGGCGCTGCAGGATTTAAGTCCTTCATGGCGTAGTGTTTACCAATTGTTTTCTTGGTGACTATGGTCCCAGCTGCCTTGAGATCATTGACAAGATCCTCTCGTGTAGTTCTGGGCTGATTACTCACCGTTCTCATGATCATTGCAACTCCATGAGGTGAGATCTTGCATGGAGCCCCAGGTCGAGGGAGATCCATTTGCGAATAATCACACCAACTGTTGTCACCTTCTCACCAAGCTGCTTGGCGATGGTCTTGTAGCCCATTCCAGACTTGTGTAGGTCTACAATCTTGTCCCTGATATCCTTGGAGAGCTCTTTGGTCTTGGCCATGGTGGAGAGTATGGAATCTGATTGATTGATTGCTTCTGTGGACAGGTGTCTTTTATACAGGTAACAAGCTGAGATTAGGAGCACTCCCTTTAAGAGTGTGCTCCTAATCTCAGCTCGTTACCTATATAAAAGACACCTGGGAGCCAGAAATCTTTCTGATTGAGAGGGGGTCAAATACTTATTACCCTCATTAAAATGCAAATCAATGTATACAATTTTTGACATGCGTTTTTCTGGATTATTTTGTTATTCTGTCTCTCACTGTTCAAATAAACCTACCATTAAAATTATAGACTGATCATTTCTTTGTCAGTGGACAAACGTGCAAAATCAGCAGGGGATCAAATACTTTTTTCCCTCACTGTATACTGCTATTTTAGCCTTTTATACTCTATGATTGCCAGTATTGCCCTAGAGTAGGCCTAATTAGGCTTTAATTAATGAAATGTTTGAAAAGGATGAGTGCAGGCAAAGTTGACATTCAGTGACATGTTATGTCAGTTTATTAAGATATAATAATTAAGACATGATGATCGCAGAATAGGGTTTGCCTGATTTATCAAGAACCTCTGGTCTTCTGACATTATCCTGGACAGTGGACTAAACCGTACCTGGCCTTTTAGACAGGGAAGTAATCGGAAAGCGAACCTATGACTCATGAATTTAGATAGAACCTACAGAATTTCTTTATGCTTACGCCCATATGATTTTAGTATTATAATTTTTTTTTGATTGCTCAGACACGTGCGAGCCAGTGCGTAGCCCATGGTCCATAGACATACTGTGAATGTTCTAGGGCAGCCCTGAGCATGGCATAGCTCTGACGCTGTCTGTTATCTTAACTGTAGCTAAAGCCGTGTTGGCAGATTGTGAACTGTGCTCGAACAGATCGCTCAAAAGCACAAAGTGCCTTTATTGGATGTTATGTAGGCTAGTCCCCCTTCCCTCTACATCTCTTTTGATTATCCCTACATACAAACTACAACTCCCCCAGGATACAGATTCACTTTCATGGAGTAATTACAAGATGCTATGTGCCACTGTAAACAGTGAAGCAGTGACAGCGACAGTATGCATTTGTCAGCATGAGATGAGACAAAAGCAGAATGAATTTGCACTTGGAATTGCAAAAACAAAATGAAGAGAAAAAGAGTGCAGAGCATCATTCCAAACGGAGGCGTGTTTACTGTGGTGCTATGGGCATTTGTTCCAACCTCAACGCAAATTAGTCTTAATGCTTCACAGAGGATTTACAGCAGAAGAGTTTGACTACAGCGTGTAAGTGTGTGTGACTGTGTGTGTGACTATGTAAAGGCCTGTCTATTTGGATGTTTCACCTCCTTATGCTACTGTCAGCCAGGAAGGGACTCTTCCTCCATTTGTGAGCCGACTCGGAGCAGCCTTCTCTGAGCTCTCAGGTCCTGGGTTTGGCCTGGGGGTCCGGAGCTCTTGTCAAGGCCTAGAGGCATGGAGAGAGGATCCATAGAACCCTACTCTCCTGCCTGGCTGCTCCTGAACACATTTACATCATTTACATTTCCATCATTTAGCAGACGCTCAGTATTTTATACCATGGCATGGAATTTTCAAGCTTTCCCGTAGATTTTGCAGTGACGTAATGTCCCCATGTGTGACAGAACACTGAGCCAATCATGGCGCAACTAGAGAACATTACAAATTGGTGCATTCAACTTATGATAGCCAGTGGGACAACCACCTTTCTTTTTTATATTTCTTTTGTATTTTTTTATGGGGAGTGGGGGAAGAAGGATTACTTTATACTATTCCAGGTATTCCTTAAAGAGGTAGGGTTTCAAGTGTCTCCGGAAGGTGGTCAGTGACTCCGCTGTCCTGGTGTCGTGGGGGAGCTTGTTCACCCCCTCTGGTCCTGGGGCTCTCCTCTAGCCAGGGCCCCCTCTCTCTGGGTCTCTGTCAGTGGCATATTTTTTTTTACGCACATCCAACTTGACACAGGAGCTAGACAAAACTGTAGAAAAAAGAGTAACCCACTCTCTGTTGGCTGCTCCAACAAGTGTTTGATACGCAAACAACATTTTTGACCATCATACTATATCAGACGAAACGTTGTTTGTGTATCACATTTAGGCGTAGCTTTTATTAAAGATGCCTTGTGGGATCAAACAGCAAATGGTGAGTGCCTGGTCCTGGACATTACTCTCATATATTTTTCTCCAGTGTGAGAGAAGAGTTTCCTGCCTTGCAGTAGGCTAGGAGCTGCAGGAGGGAGGCTGTAGAAGCAGCAATGAGGTTCAGGAGCTGGCTCTGGCTCTGGCTCCTTCAGAAGTCCTGCCAAGCTGCGGCCGGGAGACTGAAGACCTCTGTCAGTGTGCTGCGGTCATGGGCCAGCGATAAAAAATATTTTACAGATGTCTGAAGCCAGGCCCGGGAGCCAGCGGGGTATTTAGCTGTTCTTGAAGGTCTCAGGGTGTACGTGTGTTTGTGTGTGTGTGAAAGGGTTGTGTGTGTGTGTGTGTGTGTGTGTGTGTGTGTGTGCCTGTGTGTGTTAGTGTATTAGAGCGAGAGGTGTGGCTACAGCGAACAGAGCAGACATTGGTCAGTACTCAGGAGCGGTTGGAGCGCTAGTTGGGGGTGAGTTTGGGGGCTGAGGAGGAGAAAGTTTGGAGTTGGAGAAGAGCCTGGCTATGCCACCATACTGTGCTGGGCGAGCTGGGGTTGAGGTGGAGGAAGAGAGAGGGGGGAGGATGAGGACGGTACAGGGGTTGGAGTACAGTAAGGCCTCAGTCTGGTTCATGCCACCATACTGTGTTAGCTCTTCTGGACTAGCGACCAGGTCGTAGTTGACAGTTTAACAGGGAATATTTAACTGGAGCGGTAGCAGGCTAACGGAACGCGGCAGCAAACTGTAAACAGGAGCGCGCCTCAGCCCAGCCTAGTCTTACTAAAGCCTGTGTACCAGGGCCCTCAGAAGCCTCCTAAAACACACCGCTTCGCTCCACGACACAGCCCAACACAGCGCAGCCCACGTCTCGACGTTAGCGTTTCGTAAGAAGAAGGCAGGTGGCAGGGGCTGGCGGTGTCGCGACAGAAAAAGCACCCCCTGATGAAAGGAGTTTCATGTCTTTGAACGGGAAGTCTGGCGTGGTGGCGTGGCTGGTGTCTCCAACGTGGCTCTGGGTCAAGCAGTTGCCATGGAACACCTGGAATGTATGTTTTTAAAGCTTTTTCATGTTCAAATCGTAAGAAACAAAGAATGCAGGAAGTAGGGCGATATGGCCTAAAAATCATATCAAATTTATTGCCGATTCATGATATATCTTTTTAAATATTTTTTCTCTAAATAAGCTGTGTTATACAATTAAAGGTAAAATACACTGCATTTCAAACAGTCAGCAATAATCTAATGAATTCAGGCTTGTGAAATTATACCTAGGCTAAATGTAAGCCTTTCACAACCATAAGACCCACTAATAATTGTATAGTTTTGATCAAATTAGTTTAACCTGCTTTTTTCCAATAATCACTGATCTGGCTTTCAAGCCTGTCTATAGCTAGATTTCCATATGATTGGTGACAGAATTTCATGCAAATATTCTAAAATCCGCATAAAAACTTGTGCGCATTTTCCCACCAGTGTTACCCTCAAATTGACATGTTGTGGATAAAAGGCTGTGCGTGATGATGTAGTGCACATAAAAATACCTTTTGTGGTTAGAAAATACAAGTTCAATGGGTTTCCATCGCAGTTTAAACTCTATGGATGGTTTTCTTACAAAAAAGATTGCGTTACATAGCGAGTGTGCCAACTCAGCTTGCAGTTACAGTGCGGGTATAGCTTACATTATGAGGTTATTATGGACAAAAGAAGAGCCAGATTATTTTTATTTGTCAAACGGCATCCAAGCATCAATGATAATTTCACCAGAATAAGACCCTCAATATTTTTTGGAAAGGAGCATCAAGCTCACCACCCTGTGAAGTTCATCATTAATTTATTTAATCTGTAGCCTAATAAACTGCATGCTTTCCCGACGAGTTGTAGTGGGAGGACCACACATGTCATCGCGTGAATTAAAGTTTCCTTGAAAGTGTTTCCACTGACATTTCTTGCATAATTCATTTTACAGACACAAAAAGATCCCACCTTGTCTATCGTATGTAGTTTTTTGTCGACATTTGGAAAGTTTACCAACAAATTTTCTGTTTCAATCAGGACTGTCATGACATTTTTTTTATCTGATGTACTTTACTCGCATAAAAAGGTTGGATGGATACCTGGTTAATGAAAATGCACTTTTGGTTACAAATTTAACCAGAACTATGCATAATAATGACCAACTTCTTGTAGCAGGCATTATAGAAAATTAACACAGGTCTCATATCTTTCAAGCACAAGCCCACGTGCTTGTGAGTAGCCAGCTAATCTTTATATTTAAAGTATAGCCAACTTGGATCTATTTGCTAGCTAATAAGGTAGAACAGTTGAATTGTAATGAACACACCCTTCTGTCTGTCTCCAACTGTTTGAACAGCATGCTAGCCTAAGCCTGTCCATTTTGTTCAGATGTTGAAATCAAGTGGGCTACCTTATTTCTCAGAATAAGAACGAGTTGCCAATTCCTTATATAATTTAGTAGTTTTTTATGCTCACTGCACATTTATAAAACACAGACTAGACAGCTAGTATAACAGTCTGTGGTCTAAAATGCTACTAGCGTACTAATGTGGGATGTACTAACGTGGGAAGGAGGGAGGGAAGGCCTTTCTAGTTGGTATCAGGACTGCCAGGGTTGGCACCTTCTCTGTTGTGGAGAGAATCTGTCTCCCCTTTGGAATAAGCAATGGCTTTGATTTATTGTCAAACAGATGGAAAAGTGGTCTTAGAAAACCTCTACCAGAAAAAGTCTTAAAAGGTATTAGAAATGCTTCAAAAGACAATAATGTTGAAGTAAAGACCCCTGCAGCTGATTTCAACACTTTAGTTTATGAAATGTTTTTCTGCCTTCTGTAACTTTAAGAAACATTGCCTTGGCAAGTCGGTTAGGACATCTACTTTGTGCATGACACAAGTAATTTTTCCAACAATTGTTTACAGACAGATTATTTCACTTATAATTCACTGTATCACATTTCCAGTGGGTCAGAAGTTTACATACACTAAGTTGACTGTGCCTTTAAACAGCTTGGAAAATTCCAGAAAGTGATGTCATGGCTTTAGAAGCTTCTGATAGGCTAATTGACATAATTTGAGTCAATTGGAGGTGTACCTGTGGATGTTTTTCAAGGCCTACCTTCAAACTCAGTGCCTCTTTGCTTGACATCATGTGAAAATCAAAAGAAATCAGCCAAGACATAAAAAAAAAAATTGTAGACCTCAACAAGTCTGGTTCATCCTTGGGAGCAATTTCCAAACGCCTGAAGGTACAACGTTCATCTGTACAAACAATAGTATGCAAGTATAAACACCATGGGACCACGCAGCCGTCATACCGCTCAGGAAAGTGACGCATTCTGTCTCCTAGAGATGAACGTACTTTGGTGCGAAAAGTGCAAATCAATCCCAGAACAACAGCAAAGGACCTTGTGAAGATACTGGAGGGAAGTATCTATATCCACAGTAAAACGAGTCCTATATTGACATAACCTGAAAGGCCGCTCAGCAAGGAAGAAGCCACTGCTCCAAAACCGCCATAAAAAAGCCAGACTACGGTTTGCAACTGCACATGGGGACAAATATTGTACTTTTTGGAGAAATGTCCTCTGGTCTAATGAAACAAAAATAGAACTGTTTGGCCATAATGACCATCGTTATGTTTGGAAGAAAAAGGGGGACGCTTGCAAGCCAAAGAACACCATCCCAACCGTGAAGCACGGGGGTGGCAGCATCATGCTGTGGGGGTGCTTTGCTGCAGGAGGGACTGGTGCACTTCACAAAATAGATGGCATCATGAGGAAGGAATATTATGTGGATATATTGAAGCAACATCTCAAGACATCAGTCAGGAGGTTAAAGCTTGGTTGCAAATGGGTCTTCCAAATGGACAATGACCCCAAGCATACTTCCAAAGTTGTGGAAAAATGGCTTAAGGACAACAAAGTCAAGGTATTGGAGTGGCCATCACAAAGCCTTGACCTCAATCCTATAGAACATTTGTGGGCATAGCTGAAAAAGCGTGTGCGAGCAAGGAGGCCTGCAAACCTGACTCAGTTACACCAGCTCTGTCAGGAGGTTGTATTGTGGGAAGCTTGTGGAAGGCTACCTGAAACGTTTGACCCAATAAACAATTTAAAGGCAACGCTACCAAATACTAATTGAGTGTATGTAAACCTCTGACACACTGGGAATGTGATGAAATAAATAAAAGCTGAAATAAATAATTCTCTCTACTATTATTCTGACATTTCACATTCTTAAAATAAAGTGGTGATCCTAACTGACCTAAGACAGGGAATTTTTACTAGGTTTAAATGTCAGGAATTGTGAAAAACTGAGTTTAAATGTATTTGGCTATGGTGTATGTAAACTTCTGATTTCAACTGTATTTTAAGTGAGAAATCTGAGTGTCTGCGCAATTCCGTTACTGTGGTATTGCCCATTAGCCACTACCACCATCTCTTGTAATAGAGGTGTGCCGAGTAGTCGGACAAAACGAGTATCGTAACAGATATTAGCAATTTTCTGGATATTATTATGATCAGAGTAGTTTTTTTAGTAAGTATCCTTGATCGCAAAGAAAAAAACAATTCAGGTGCCAGCACGCGTCTTTCTCGTGTCAGTCAGGTCATGTGCAAGGTTCTACGTGGTCTAAATAACTCAACTGGCTGTCTGTAAAGAGAAGGGTGGGCTGTACATTGATCCTGCTGCTCTGATTGGATAAAGTAAAGCTGTATTTCTCGGTCCTAAGTTCACCTGATCAATTTTCCTTGCATGTTTTTTTCTCTGATAATTTAGATTGCTGCTGCCTACTACTCTGATAAATCACATGGTGAGGATGTTTGCTATCAAGCTATCAATGATTATAATATCTAACAAGCGAGAGAAGGGTAGGGAAAAAAGATGAAATGCAGATGCGCATTCTGACTGAGTGACAGCAAACTTGGCTGCCCGCTGCAAGTTGACACACACACACCTCCGCACGCTGCTCTTAATCTGCAGCTTTTTTGCAAGGAGGTATTTTGCCAACATCTACTTAGGCATATTAAAACACTTCAGTTTTTTCCGATCACGAGTATCATCTGATCCGACTTTCAACTGTCAATTTACTGATACGAATACGAGTATGGCCATGTCGGTACACCCCTACTCGTTAGCATGTGTAGATGATGTTCTATGTGATAGAACCAAAGAATCAATAAAACCAATCAGTTGATACATTTATAAAATACTTAAAGTCCAGGTAGCAGATAATGGTCCCTATCAGATATTTATGTAGTTGGTGCTGTATAAAAAATAATATACATGGGTTCTAAAAAAGTATTTGTTAGTTTACAATTGTACACTTTATGCTCCCCGCATATAAAAACCACGAAGACTGACAGAATGGCCCGAACGCAAGATCGTAATTTTGATGAGTGAGCCTACTGTACAGTGAGGAAAAAATGTCTTTAGTCAGCCACCAATTGTGCAAGTTCTCCCACTTAAAAATATGAGAGAGGCCTGTAATTTTCATCATAGGTACACGTCAACTATGACGGACAAAATGAGATTTTTTTTTCAAGAAAATCACATTGTAGGTTTTTGAAGGTTTTTATTGGCAAATTATGGTGGAAAATAAGTATTTGGTCAATAACAAAAGTTTCTCAATGCTTTGTTATATACCCTTTGTTGGCAATGACACAGGTCAAACGTTTTCTGTAAGTCTTCACAAGGTTTGTTGCTGGTATTTTGGCCCATTCCTCCATGCAGATCTCCTCTAGAGCAACACGGACTTTCAACTCCCTCCAAAGATTTTCTATGGGGTTGAGATCTGGAGACTGGCTAGGCCACTCCAGGACCTTGAAATGCTTCTTACGAAGCCACTCCTTCGTTGCCCGGGCGGTGTGTTTGGGATCATTGTCATGCTGAAAGACCCAGCCACGTTTCATCTTCAATGCCCTTGCTGATGGAAGGAGGTTTTCACTCAATCTCACGATACATGGCCCCATTTCATTCTTTCCTTTACACGGATCAGTCGTCCTGGTCCCTTTGCAGAAAAACAGCCCCAAAGAATGATGTTTCCACCCCCATGCTTCACAGTAGGTATGGTGTTCTTTGGATGCAACTCAGCATTCTTTGTCCTCCAAACACGACGAGTTTTTACCAAAATGTTCTATTTTGGTTTCATCTGACCATATGACATTCTCCCAATCCTCTTCTGGATCATCCAAATGCACTCTAGCAAACTTCAGACGGGCCTGGACATGTACTGGCTTAAGCAGGGGGACACGTCTGGCACTGCAGGATTTGAGTCCCTGGCGGCGTAGTGTGTTACTGATGGTAGGCTTTGTTACTTTGGTCCCAGCTCTCTGCAGGTCATTCACTAGGTCCCCCCGTGTGGTTCTGGGATTTTTGCTCACCGTTCTTGTGATCATTTTGAACCCACGGGGTGAGATCTTGCGTGGAGCCCCAGATCGAGGGAGATTATCAGTGGTCTTGTATGTCTTCCATTTCCTAATAATTGCTCCCACAGTTGATTTCTTCAAACCAAGCTGCTTACCTATTGCAGATTCAGTCTTCCCAGCCTGGTGCAGGTCTACAATTTTGTTTCTGGTGTCCTTTGACAGCTCTTTGGTCTTGGCCATAGTGGAGTTTGGAGTGTGACTGTTTGAGGTTGTGGACATGTGTCTTTTATACTGATAACAACTTCAAACAGGTGCCATTAATACAGGTAACGAGTGGAGGACAGAGGAGCCTCTTAAAGAAGAAGTTACAGGTCTGTGAGAGCCAGAAATCTTGCTTGTTTGTAGGTGACCAAATACTTATTTTCCACCATAATTTGCAAATAAATTCATAAAAAAATCCTACAATGTGATTTTCTGGAGAAAAAAATTCTCAATTTGTCTGTCATAGTTGACGTGTACCTATGATGAAAATTACAGGCCTCTCTCATCTTTTTAAGTGGGAGAACTTGCACAATTGGTGGCTGACTAAATACTTTTTTCCCCCACTGTATATGGTAAGCTGATGCACACCAAGTTGTAAACGCCTGTGAGGATTTTTCTACAATATTCACAACATATTGAAACAATTAAATCTTTATAGAATAAAATAAATTGCATGTGGAAAAATGTATTTGAGGGAACATTATCTCTCTTCCCTCTCTCCCCGGTTTTAGCTTGTGGTTATCACTGTCTAGCCGGCTAGCTTTAGGATATTTACTAGCCCATACCAGTGTCGTGACGTGACTTTCATTATTGTGATGACTATTATTTATCGAATAATTACCTACTATGTTTAATTGTTACTAGATTAAATTAATCATGTAACAATTAACTCATTAGGAATTTGGGGCACCACGGGAAAAGTTGTTTAACGAGTTACCGTTTCCCGAATTAACTCTAAAGATATCTAGATATCTCTATCATTGAACAGTCACTTATTAATAATTTACCTCATATCAGTCTCATTCTGAAAGTCACAGACTCTTTAAATCTGCACTGCACTAACCCGGGTCTTACTGATCATTCTGTACCACACAAATTGATTTAATTTTATAAATCTTTTATACAATCTGGTAAAGAGGGCGTTTACGTCATGCGGACACTTTCTGAGCTCCCGTGGGCGTCGCTAGTTACTGGGGCAAAGTATTCTGAACGCAATGATTTCGTTAGAGAACCAAACTCATCTTCCTGTCTTCACAAAAATATTTTCTTCCTCCTGGATATTTCTTACACATTGTAACGGATGCAAACTTTAAATGCACAGTATGAAAGCTCTTCAAGTTACAATATTTTCGTTAAAATGTTTTTATAAAAGTTTTAATGACATCACAAAATATATATAAATTTTCCACATTCTCTTTCTCATCATTCCCAACATTCGGATGTTGTAATATACTGTTCCAGTGTCCACCTTTGGTCGTTTAGAGTTTCAGGGTGGCAATCTGTCCCTGTAACACAGAGACATTCAGATCACCAATACTATGGAACAACAAGGAGTCAAATTCCACCAGATCCACGATCGAGTACATGGCTGACGCGTCACATTTTAGCACGCCATATACACACACAGTTTCGACTGCAGCCACAGGGCTCTATACAGAAACGTTGACCTCCATCACGACCGAAACTGCTCTCTTCCTATAGGCTTGTACTATCTATAGCAGTGGTCACCAACCGGTCGATCTTCAAGGCATCCTAGTCGATCACAAACATTTCTGTAGAAAAGCCAACGATAAAGGCTGTGAAAGGCTTGCGCTTTTTATTTATTCATGTTGCGCTGTTGGCGGTAGGTGCACTTAATTCGGAAGCCCTACGCACCGGGTTAAGCAAAGTGTTCCCATTTTGAACCATTTCATTTGTCTGAAAAGACACACTCCGCCTACCCTGTGGACTGGGAGATCTGTGGCTAAATAGAGTGCGTTTGCTGCGCTGGACAATCGGATAGCTCAAATCGCCGTGGAATATTCCACAACCCCTGCCACAGCAAAGTGTAATACTAGCCTACGTAAGATTGAATAACTTTTAAAACCATGTCCACAGTGAGACTGTCAAAGAATACATCAAAGAGCTGCTGTTTTTATGAATGAGTTCATGTTAAGATCTTTATTCAGCACTGTCACTGTTTTTATTCAACAATATTACAAAGCGTAAAAGGCGCTTCTCCCTACTTCCGCTCACGCTGCAATGAATGAGTAGCCAAGTGTATCATTAGCCCTGCATTTGTATTATTATTAAATACACTATGTCCTTGGATTTCCTATGATCTTCTATGTAGAAGATCCTAACGACTCTTGTGTAGCTTGTGAGCGTCATAGAGCAAAACATGTCTCAGCTTTTCATAGATGGCTTTTAATAGTTTGTAGCTCAAACCATTCGGACTCTGCAGACATTTTTGTAAAAAGTCCCGGCCCGAACCCCTTCGGGGTCCGCACATGTCTCACATGTTCCCTGCAGGAATACATAGGGCAGGAGAGAGGGGTGGGGGAAGAGAAGGGGAGATGGGAGGTGTAACCCCTGCAGGAGCGCTAGCCGATGCACTCAAACGAAGGGGGTCGAGTGCCGAAGAGACACAACGTCTCGTGTGTGTACGCGAGTGTGTGTTCTGTGAATCTCTCCACTCGTGTGTGTGTGTGTGTGTGTCTTCCATGCTTCACCTCAGTAAATTATCTGAGGAGACTGGCACAGACAACATGCTCTCTGTAGTCTGTTCATACCTCAGACATTAGTGTTGACTACCTCAGGTTAGACTTCACTGGCTAGGTTCACTCACTGGCCTTGCCACTAGGAATAAACTCAAATGCTAAACGTTGTTCATTACATATTGACAGAAGTTGGTTTTCTTCCAAAAACAGGGAGACTGAATTTGACCCCTGATTGTGCTGCTCTTTGCTGGATCTGGTTAAGGGTGTGGATGTGTGTGTGGGTGGCGGCAGCCAGCGAGGCAGACCACAGAACTAGGGGTGTAATGGTTGACCAAACCCACGGTTAGGTATTGCGGTTTTGGGGTCACGTTACGGTACAGCGGAAAAATGAAATTCCAGTTACTGTAGTTAATTTTAGTTTATTTGGCAAAGTACGCAAAATTTGCCTCCCGAGTGGCGCAGTGGTCTAAGGCACTGCATCACAGTGCTTAAGGCGTCACTACAGACCCAGGTTCGATCCCAGGCTGTGTGACAACCGGCCATGACCTGGAATCCCATAGGGCGGTGCACAATTGGCCCAGCGTCGTCCAGGTTCGGGGAGGGTTTGGCCGGGGGGACTTTACTTGGCTCATCGTGCTCTAGCGACTCCTTGTGGCAGGCCGGGTGCCTGCAGGCTGACTTCGGTGGTCAGTTGAACTGTGTTTCCTCCGACACACTTGTCCGGCTGGCTTCCGGGTTAAGCGGGCGGGTGTTAAGGAGCGCGGTTTGGCGGGCCATGTTTCGGAGGACGCATGACTCGACCTTCGCCTCTCCCGAGCCGGTTGGGGAGTTGCAGCGATGAGACAAGATCATAATTGGATATGACGAAATTGGGGAGAAAAAAGGGGGGCAAAATACCGCCCCCCCCCCCCCCCCCACACCAAAAAAGAAAAAAACAACAACAACATACAAGCAAAATTACAAAGCACCCTATTTGAGGCCCAAGACCAGTTTCTATGACATCATTCACAGTGTTCCTGGCATTGTCTGCTGTGACAGGGATTGTTATGTTGGGCCTCAAGTAGAGGTCTGAAAAGTTGGACCCATTCTGAAATGGACCTGGGGCTTTCCCACCCGGACAATGAATAAATACATTTTTCAATATAGAGACCCGTTCCGTATAGAGGTGGTCGGATCCAAGTGAGGGAAGCAGCAGAAAAACCCATTTGTAAGCTATTTTATTAACCAGAGCTGATGCAGCGTGAGGGAGAGCAGACGGAGGAGAGGCTTTGCGCCGTGTGTACTGTGAGCGAGTGAAATGGGAGGGAGAGGCAGCAACCAACCGAGCTGACTTGCGTTGGTAGACTAAATTCTAATTTGTCATAGCTAGGTTATTTATCGTCCAATATGATTACGTAGTACCTGTCTTGACTGCATCAAACCGAGAGAAGCTAGTTGGTTAAGGTAGCTAGCTAAGTTAGCTAGATAGGCTAATTGAGTCTGCATTCACTTTCTTCCTGTCTTACAGTTACAAATAACAACACCTTCATTCTGATTATTAAATAGCAGCCTACCTGTTGGTTCTTGTTTGTTGTAGCATATACAGTTGAAGTCGGAAGTTTACATACACCTTAGCCAAATACATTTAAACTCTGTTTTTTACAATTCCTGACATTTAATCCTAGTAAAAATTCCCTGTCTTAGGTCAGTTAGGATCAACACTTTATTTTAAGAATATGAAATGTCAGAATAATAGTAGAGTGATTTTATTTCAGCTTTTATTTCTTTCATCACATTCCCAGTGGGTCAGAAGTTTACATACACTCAATTAGTATTTGGTAGCATTGCCTTTAAATTGTTTAACTTGGGTCAAATGATTCGGGTAGCTTCCACAAGCTTCCCACAATAAGTTGGGTGAATTTTGGCCCATTCCTCCTGACAGAAGAGCTGGTGTAACTGAGTCAGGTTTGTAGGCCTCCATGCTCGCACATGCTTTTTCAGTTCTGCCAACAAATGTTCTATAGGATTGAGGTCAGGGCTTTTCTGACTTTGTTGTCCTTAAGCCATTTTGCCACAACTTTGGAAGTATGCTTGGGGTCATTGTCCATTTGGAAGACTCATTTGCGACCAAGCTTTAACTTCCTGACTGACGTCTTGTGATGTTGCTTCAATATATCCACACAATTTTCCTTCCTCATGATGCCATCTATTTTATGAAGTGCACCAGTCCCTCCTGCAGCAAAGCACCCCCACAACATGATACTGCCACCCCCATGCTTCATGGTTGGGATGGTGATCTTCGGCTTGCAAGATACCCCCTTTTTCCTCCAAATATAACGATGGTCATTATGGCCAAACAGTTCTATTTTTGTTTCATCAGACCAAAAAGTACGAACTTTGTCCCCATGTGCAGTTGCAAACCGTAGTCTGGCTTTTCTATGGCGGTTTTGGAGCAGTGGCTTCTTCCTTGCAGAGCAGCTTTTCAGGTTATGTCGATATAGGACTCGTTTTACTGTGGATATAGATACTTTTGTACCTGTTACCTCCAGCATCTTCACAAGGTCCTTTGCTGTTGTTTTAGGAGTGATTTGCACTTTTCACACCAAAGTACGTTCATCTCTAGGAGACAGAACGCGTCTCCTTCCTGAGCGGTATGACTGCTGCATGGTCCCATGGTGTTTATACTTGCATACTATTGTTTGTACAGATGAACGTGATACCTTCAGGCGTTTGGAAATTGCTCCCAAGGATGAACCAGACTTGTTGAGGTCTACAATTTTTTCTGATGTCTTGGCTGATTTCTTTTGATTTTCCCATGATGTCAAGCAAAGAGGCACTGATTTTGAAGGTATGCTTTCCACATACATCCACAGGTACACCTCCAATTGACTCAAATGTTCATCTTTCCCTCGATCCTAACTAGTCTCCCAGTCCCTGCTGCTGAAAAACATCCCCACAGCATGATGCTGCCACCACCATGCTTCACCGTAGGGATGGTGCCAGGTTTCCTCCAGATGTGACGCTTGGTGTTCAGGCCAAAGAGTTCAATCTTGGTTTCATCAGACCAGAGAATCTTGTTTCTCATGGTCTGAGAGCCCCTTAGGTGCCTTTTGGCAATTCCAAGCGAGCTGTCATGTGCCTTTTACTGAGGAGTGGCTTCCGTCTGGCCACTCTACCATAAAGGCCTGATTGGTGGAGTGCTGCAGAGATTGTTGTCCTTCTGGAAGGTTCTCCCATCTCCACAGAGGAACTTTGGAGCTCTGTCAGAGTGACCATCGGTGTCAAGTTCGTTTAAGGACGGGTCAGACCAAGGCGCAGTGTGAAAGGCATACATGTTTATTTCACCGATAAACACACGAACAAAACAACAGACCAACGAAACGTGAAGTCCTAAGGCTAAACACAATACAAGCCTCTAACACGGAACAAGATCCCACAACAACTGAAAGCAAACAGGCTGCCTAAGTATGATCCCCAATCAGAGACGACGAGCGACAGCTGCCCCTGATTGGGAATCACACCCGGCCAAACATAGAAGTACAACACCTAGACTGAGAACATAGAAAATACAACATAGAACTCCACACCCTGACTCAACATACTAGAGTCCCATATGTCAGGGTGTGACAATCGGGTTCTTTGTCACCTCCCTGACCAAGGCCCTTCTCACCCGATTGCTCAGTTTGGCCGGGCGGCCAGCTCTAGGAAGAGCCTTGGTGGTTCCAAACTTCTTCCAGTTAAGAATGATGGAGGCCACTATGTTCTTGGGGAACTTCAATGCTGCAGACATTTTTTGGTACCCTTCCCCAGATCTGTGCCTCGACACAATCCTGTCTCGGAGCTCTACGGACAATTTCTTCGACCTCATGGCTTGGTTTTTGCTCTGACATGCACTGTCAACTGTGGGACCTTATGTAGACAGGTGTGTGCTTTTCCAAATCATGTCCAATCAATTGAATTTACCATAGGTGGACTCCAATCAAGTTGTAGAAACAGCTCAAGGATGCTCAATGGAAAGGATGCACCTGAGCTCTATTTCGAGTCTCATAGCAAAGGGTCTGAATACTTATGTAAATATGGTGTGTTATTTTTTATTTTTAATACATTTGCAAACATTTCCAAAAACCTGTTTTCGCTTTGTCATTATGGGGTTTTGTGTGTAGATTGATGAGGATTTCAACAACAAAAAAATCAATTTTATAATAAGGCTGTAACGTAACAAAATGTGGAAAAAGTCAAGGGGTCTGAATACTTTCCGAATGTGCTGTGTGTATATATATATATATATATATATATATATATATATATATATATATATATATATATATATACACACATACAGTATATGGCTCTGCTGTATGCTATCTGTTGCTGCGTGCTCATATGTGGAGTGTATGGAACAGTGGTTATTCTTGGAAAAAGTTATATTTTGAAATAGAGCTAATCTCTTCAATTTTGGAAATGGTAAACATCTTACCTGCATGTGACTCTGTAGGATAATTTGAAAGGGTAACTTTTTGGCACTATTAAAACTGCTTATAACACATTCTGTTCGTGATATCGAAGTTCTTACAACGCACGTGTGTTAAATATACTTATTTAGGAAAAGTCAAGGATTGAGGGGGGCATGACTGGCAGAGATATTTGAATCTTTCATTCATATGTAGTCAATATAACTCATCCATAACAGTCACTTAGACGGTAATGGTGCCAGCCCTAACACACGCGCACGGTCATGCACACACACAGAATCCAGGCCCGGTAATCCCTGACATGAGCGGTCCGCCTCACGTTTGCACTCAGCTATGTAACTAGACATGCCTGGGAACTGCTCTTCTCACGTTTACTAATGGTTCCGACATCTTGCTCTTGTTATTTTGCTTTATCCAAACTGCAAAACTGATGCAGGATAACTGCTCCTAACTACCAGGGGGAAGAACAAAGCTGCATGGAGGGAATAGGATAGAAACCCATTTTTTTCCGTCAGAGAAAAACTACCCCAAATGCCAGATGTTGTTTTTTTCCCTACAAAGATGCAGAGAATAGAAACAACAAGACTTTTATCTGCTAACGCAAGCACGCACAAACATCACATTCTAATTGGCAGAGAGTGATGGAATGAGTTGTCACCCTATTCCTTGCCTTTGGACATATGCACCAGAAAAGAACGACAGAGAGGGAGGGAGGGAGGGAGGCTGGGAGAAAAGGGGGAGGGAGAGGGGGATAGACGGGAAGCTCCAGTCCAGTCTGTAGGCTTGTGTTAGCATGATCGCTACGCGTCTGCGGGGCTAGCCCTCTAGCCAAGTCTAACACAGGGACCTGGTGTAGCCTGCTAGCGTAGCCTAGTGCTATGAAGTGTCACATTCCATCCTTGTCCCAGCTCATTTGGGGACGGTCAGCGACATGGCTCATTTGTGGACAGTCAGCGACATGGCTAACAAACAAAACCCTGGCCGCTTTATTAGACCTGGAGGTGTGTGTGTGTTTGTGTGTCAGTGTTAATTTTGTCACCTATTTTAGATTTAGTCTTCATTTTATGTTTTTTTTTTTTTGTCTTAGTCCCATTTTACGGATTTAATCCTTCTTAGTTTTAGTTGTTATCAGTCGACTTAAACTAAAAAAGCGGACCGACTGTGTTGCACAACACAGATGAGTGAATCACAGCGCACATAGGAAAATAGAGCTTCTGAATAGAAAAATGGCCTAAATGAAAGGAAGAGTCAATATTATTGTTTCTAGTTGAGGTTAATTACAAGTGAAGTGTCCTGGCTTCGCATCAGTTCAAAAGATTGAAGATTGACTGAAGAGACCGCCTGGGATCTGTGTGAGAGAGCCGCGCAGATCAGCTCAATCAGGTCGCCCAACTGAAAGATGTCAATTCTGCCAATGAGAGCATTACAAAATGAATGAAAATGAGCTTCATGTCAAATTCAACCATTAGTCTCATATGGAATTCTCGTCTAGTCACATTTTTGTAGACTAAAATGAAAAGTAATTTGTAATAGGTATTGTTTTTTTTCAGGGCGTCTCGTTATCATCATAGTTTTAGTCCGAAAAAATTGGTTGATGACGAGTTTTTTATTCGTCATAGTCATCGTTGACTAAATTAACACTTGATGTGTATGCGTGCATATGTGTGTGCAGGAGCAGTGTGTTCTGTGTAGTGCTGAGCGATTTAGTGCTTTTTGAGGTCTGTTTCAGTTTGGTTTTTAAAAAATAATCACGGTTTTTGATTTAGGTTTAGATGTAGGTGTTATTATATTAAATGATTTATTTGAAATTATTTTAGAGCTTTTTCATTGAAGTTCAAAATATTCAGAACATTCATTTGCCACAACATTGAAAACATCCCATTGTGTTATTCCTCTTTTTTTGGGATGACTTCATTATTTAATTCCTTAGTCATCATCTCATCTCTGCTCAGGCAGTAGCAGTCAGCCAGCCAGACAACTATCTAACGTTCTCTGTGCTCTCCAACGAGTCACCCTATTTAGCTAGGCTAGCTAGTAGCTGCCTATGCTGAAGAGCTGTCTGACAAAATCACAATGTTATATCTTCGAAGTAGATAGGGCATACTTTCAAGACTGCTAATTACCAAGTACTACAACTATCAAATCGGGTAGAGCTTCCTCACGATAGGCCTGGGCGATATGGCCAAAATATCATATGATGGTATTTCATGTTTTTGAATAATAAAAGTTATAAATATGCTTTATGAGTAGTTCATGACCCTAGGATGGCAACACATACAATGACCCTAGGATGGCAACACATACATTATTCTGATTTGTTTTATATGGTTCAATCTAACAAAAATGATTTTCTGCATTTCCTGCACTTTTGTTTTCATTTCCACACTGTGCCACGCAGGGCTGCATGATATGGGCATAAAATCTAGACCTAGTTAATTGGTGAACTGTTGGAATCATGGAAATATAAAGATTATTTTAATTCTATAGTTGGAATATACTGTAGTGGGGCAGCACCTTGAAAATATTGTTGTTTGACATTACAATGAATGAATAAACCAGGGAGGAATTATTCACCGTATAGGAACCAAAGTTTTGGTCAGTGTTTCCAGGTGACCCTAATTAGAAGTTACATTGTTTTCCTGCCTCATGTAGATAGCTTCTCCATTTTGTTGTGTTACAGCCTGAATTCAAAATGGATTAAATAGATAATGTTCTCACCCATCTACACGCAATACCCCATAATGACAAAATAAAAACATGTTTTTAGAAATTGTTGCAAATTCATTGAAAAAGGAAATACAGAAATATCTAATTTACATAAGTATTCACACCCCTGAGTCAATACATGTTAGAATCACCTTTGGCAGTGATTACAGCTGCACATCTGGATTGTACAATATTTGCCCATTTATTATTTTAAAGACCACAAAGGTTTTGCAATGCCTCGCAAAGAAGGGCACTTATTGGTAGATTGGTACAAATAAAAAAGCAGACATTGAATATCCCTTTGAGCATGGTGAAGTTATTAATTACACTTAGAATGGTGTATCAATACACCCAGTCACTACAAAGATACACATGACCTTCCTATGTCAGTTGCCGGAGAGGAAGGAAACCGCTCAGGGATTTCACCATGAAGCCAATGGTAACTTTAAAACAGTTACAGAGTTTAATGGCTGTGATAGAAGAAAACTGAGGCTGGATCAACAACATCGTTGTTAACTTATGTCCTGTATACAAAGTGTTATCTTTGGGGCAAATCCAACACAACACATCACTGAATACCACTCTTCATATTTTCAAGCATGGTGGTGGCTGCATGGGCAAAATCCTAGAGGAAAACCTGGTTCAGTCTGCTTTCCAACAGACACTGGGAGACAAATTGTGAATCGTTTCAGGAAACTAGGCGTATGTCGCGCGTTACTACTTCACAGGAGAGCCATTTGAACGTAAACTTTTTTTGTTTTATCAAAATGCGTTTTTTTTGGCAGAAATGCCTTCTGGGACATGTGAGCTTTCATGTGCCTTAATAACAAACGTGTATGCCATCTGTAAATACGAATACAATTGTTATATTATGAGCCTAGTTGGTTTAGCCACGGAAAAAGACAGCAACCTTGCCGCTAGCCATGATTGGCTGAGATAATTGGTGGGCTGGACATGCCGAGAGATGAGTTCAGATTGGTCTGCCATGTAGCACGCTTCTGTCTATAAAATTAGTTGGTCAGTATGTGTAGTTAATCCTTTCTAACACAGCTTTTTTCAAAGATATCACGTAGTAGAACTCCATAAGTGTTGCTCTCCACTTTCTTGAGGACCGAGCTTTGAAATCATTGGAATTAGACTACGATAGCTAAGGAGATGGAGAAAATTCTGGCGTTTTATTGCAAATATTCAGACGGAGTCGAAAAGAGGACACACAGAAGGCTGTTGTATAAAAAACCTGTCTCCTGATTACATCTTCAAACTAAGAGCAACCATGGCATCCGTGACAGAGAGGGAGAAACGTCCATCCATACGTAAGATAGTCTAACTAACTACATTGTCAGATAATACACGTTTCTCATTTTGTCAGAAAGTAATTTTTGTTTCAAGTTAGTGTACTGTTAGCTAGCTAGCTAACATTACACGTATGATCTGTGTAGTAATATTATTTGTATCTCTTAGCCATTTGCATTGCTAGTTATAGCCTAATGTTAGCTAGCTAACATTGAACCTGGTTGGTTAGCTACCTGCAGATTAATGCAGGGTAGTAACGTTATGAGTTGGGATTATGGTTCATTGTTTAGCTAGCTAGCTACATGTCTAAACAAAACACTCCACTATGCAAGTAACCATTTCAATAGAATGTTCCTGTCACTGCGACAACTGTCGATAGACGTAGCTGGAAAATTCGGTCTTGCTATCTGCTCAGATTTCAGAGCACTCTCGTCTGAGTGTGCCAGAGAGCAGAATAATTGACTAATTTGCAAACGCTCAACACCCGTTGAATATGGCCGGTGTCAGTAAACGTTGGCAAAAAAGCTTAATGAAATTGTTGACAGCATCACAGTTGCAGTCACCAACGCTCTGGATAACATAAAAACAGCCTAACCAGCTCTGCTTGGGCTACTAAAATGGTCCGATTGAGCAGTTCCCTCATTTGTGTTTGGAAGTAGCTAGCAAGCTAGCCAACGTTAGCCAGTTAGCTTGGGTGTTTGACTACTGTTGTTAGGTCAGAACGCTCTAATCAACCCTACTTCTTTGCCAGAGCGTCCAGTGTGCGCTCTGAACGCTCCGAGAGCGAAACGCTCTGAATTTATGAACGGACAATTTGACAACGCTCTGAGTTTACGAACGCCCAGAAAACATTCTGGCACACCAGATTAAGTTTACGAACACACCCGTAGTATAAACCAGCCTTTAGTCTTGAAATCTTTGGTAGTTTAGTACATGGCCTCACATGAATCCTTAAAGAGATGGGTCGGGCTAAAGCTTAAGAGGGTGTGAACGATGCTGAATGGGTGTAGACTAAGAAGAGCTCTCCATTAGGTGTACCAAAACATTCAAGGGCCATTTTCTCAAAAGTGAGGTTACAAGTTTATTGACTTTCAAAGCAGAATTACTTTCCCATTGTTCCTCAACTGTAGTGTATGATATACCATTTTCTAGCTCTGAGTCTCTACTTTTATCCAATGTAAAAACATTATTTTTTCAAATGTTGCTACATAAGACCGAATCGAGCCGGTCGGTCACAATTCACCTTTCAGCAGGACAATAATCTAAAACACAAGGCCAAATATACACTGGAGTTGCTTACAAAGACGAAATTGAATGTTCGAGTGGCCTAGTTATAGTTTTGAATTAAATCTGCATGAAAATCTATGGCAAGACTTGAAAATGGCTGTCTAGCAATGATCAACAACCAACTTGACAGAGCTTGAAGAATTTTAAAAAGAATAATGTGCAAATATTGTACAATCCAGGTGTGCAAAGCTCTTGGAGACTTACACAGATGACTCACAGCTGTAATCACTGCCGAAGGTGATTCTAACATGTATTGACTCTAAGGTGTGAATACTTATGTAAATAATATATTTCTGTATTTCATTTTCAATAAATGTGCAACATTTAAATGAATACTTTCTGAAGGCACTGTATCTTGACTCTTCTGGTTTTAAGACTACACAAACACAGTCAGCCATTTTCCACCTGTCATTGAAAAATGGAACGAAATGTACTTGTCTGTATTAATTGTTAGGCTATATTGTTTGTTTCATGTTGTTTCATTGAAACAAAACAGAAAAAGATCATGTTGACAGACAGTCATTAGTCGGCTGGTATCAGATACGCCTATCTAGACTCATCCTTTTATGATTGTAATCAGAGTTTGTCTTTACAAACACAAGTGGAATGTGTTTGTTTGTCAAGTGATCATTAGCATCCTCCTTGGCCTTCCATCTCCAGACATCAAACAGAGACGGTCATACTCAGCGCTAACAATGCACCAAGCCTCGTGCCTTCTGCTGTAAGGCACCTGCAGGAGTGACAGCAGCAGGACAAAAGGCCTCCCACCTCTAAATGTCCTCAGAGCTGGTCTGGAGAGTACAGGCCAATAGGCTGAGAAGTGGCCTGAGCCTTTACACACGTGCCAACTAGTCTGAACAACAGAGGAAAGGAGGGGGAGGAGAAAGCCTGACACCTGCAGGCACTTTAGGCCTCGGCTCAATGGCAGACATTTGTACTATATGTGGGTGGTGAGGTGGGGTGGGCAACTGAGAGGGTGGATGGAGAGGAGCATGCATGCACAGTTTACACACACACACACACACACACACACACACACACACACACACACACACAGGAGAATTGTGTGTACTTGGAGTGCGCGTTTGTGTAGAGGAGAGGTGCTAGAGTGAGGCCACCATTGAGATGAAGACAGAGGAGATAGTATTGTAGTGAGACTGGAGGGCTTCCAGCTTTAATGGGCTGACTAAGTCCTGTTGGCCCAGGAGACCGAGGCCAGATACTTCAAAGCTAGGAGGGGAAGGATGGAGGCAACAAAAGCCATAACACGCACACACTGTGGGCCGGTGAGCTAGTTTGTGTGGGCAGGCAGGCAGAGGCAGGGGTGTATAAATCACGGCAGGCCTCCCATGCAGGCAGGCAGCACCATTTGTGTTGTGCTATTTACTTCTGCTGGGAAATAATGATTAGCCTATAAACCTGTGTGTGAGAAATGTAAAGGAGGCCTATTTATAGTGGGAGAGCGAGCAGTAGAAATATGGATCGCTGCTCTGTGGCCTGCCTCTTCCTTAAGGCCTCAGCATTTTTCTCTCTCTTTTCTTTCTCGCTCTCTCTCATCTTCCCCCTGCTCTGTTGGAGAGGGTGAAGGTCTAATGAAGAAGGGATGAAGAAGAAAGAGAAAGAGAGACTAGTGTGTTATTGTGTTTGTCGATTCTTTACCAGTTGAATATCGCAGTAAGGTCTATTTGATAGAATTATTGGTTGGTTCCTCTTTTATTTAGATAATTTTCTCTCACTATCAAATCTGATTAACATCGTTAATGAATTCTGTTTTGAGAACTTTTGAAAGTGGAAAGTGTTTGACTGTGTCTGTGTTGCTAACTGTTCTGTGAAGCCAGTTTCAAAGCCTCCTCTGCTCTCACACCCAGAGAGACAATGAGGTCTCTCCCTTTCTTAATCCATTACATCCTGAGATACCAATTCAAAGACCACTGGTGGTGGAACGAACACACACACACAGTTCCGTCCGTACTAATGATTTTAATAGTGATTAAAATCAATGGGAGAATGTAAAATATGCCTCACTTCTTTAATATCTCAAGCCTGCCTTCATTAGTGTCTGTGGCTTCAGTCAAAGCCTAGCTGAGCAAAGCAGAGCCATCATCAGTTCAGATGAGGCCTGGGCCCATGGCTTTCATGAAAACAAACTCAAAGGTTTCCCTGCTTCTTGTAATCATGGACACCACGTCCACCTTCTTCTGTTGCTCAAAGGTGCCTTTGATTCACACAGATCCTATACCCAAATCACTGATTTATTTCTCTTTATCTATGCCTCTGTACTCCCTCTTTCTTTCTCTATTGCTCTGTATGTCTCGTCCTCCATTTCCCCCCTCCTTCCTTTCTATCTGTTTCTCTCTCTCTCTCTCTCTCTCTCTCTCTCTCTCTCTCTCTCTCTCTCTCTCTCTCTCTCTCTCTCTCTCTCTCTCTCTCTCTCTCTCTCTCTCTCTCTCTCTCACAGCCATTTGAGGAGAGAAAGCATACAGGCTCATCAGTCTGTGTTCATATCCATGGGTCTGGGCTGTATATAGGGAGGAATGTTGCTCTCTTCTCTACACCTCCCTCCCTCCCATCTCTCCTTGATCTACTTTTTAAACCCCCTCCCTTTTGTTTTTCTTCCCTATTTCCACAATGAATAATGCGGAGAGGAGGAAGTGGGGATAAAAGTGAAGCTAAAGCCAGTGTCCTCTCTCCCAGCGCTCCGCTCCATCACACTCCATACCAGCTCATCAGGCTAACGAGGAGAGAGACTGGGGGATGGGGAGGAGGGAGAGGGTAGGGGTTTAGGTGTCAGCGTTTGGGTTTGGGTGGGAAACTGGGGGGGTGAAATTATGTATACTAGTCAGTGGTCCGTGTCTTTTGTAGGCAAAATTCAGAAAACATTGCTCAGAGATCATTTTAGTCAAAGATGGGATTGAACATAGGTGGGATTGAAAAACAGTTGTATGGACCTTTTAGAATAAGAAAACCGTATCTAGATGTAGGCCTATCTTTCTTTGTCGGAAGATCGCTTTGTCAGACATTTTTCAAAAAAAGACAGTTGCTTTATTTTGTCTCCCCAGAAACAGTTTGACTGAATTGGACTGTGTGTTTAAGTTTGAGTGCTACATTGCTCACATCGTTTGCTCCTCCAGAGTGAGTGAGTGCTTGCCGTTAATTGTTATTTCCTCGTTAGTGCATCTCCCCTGCTCTGATGTAAACTGGCAGTCTTAATTGATCCTGTTAACGAGGGTGTGGGAGGGAGAGATGTTGAACCCAGATGCCTCGTGGGTATTTTGACATAGGAGCCGGGTAAGTGAGAGGAGAGGGGTGCTAGAGTCAGCTCCCATCTGAAACGTCAGCAGGAGAGGAGACTGATGTGTTAATAACCACTAGTGAGGGTGACTCGTGGCCCAAATAACACCCCAGCCTAGCCAAAATGTCAGGCTGGACCACCGCAGACACTCACTGCATCCTCGCTAGCTTATCATTTACATTTACATTTACGTCATTTAGCAGACGCTCTTATCCAGAGCGACTTATGGACCACAGCCAGTGATCAAGAGGGGAATGGTCCAGCTAGAAAAAACATATCTTCAAGACCAAATCAGTTACGGGCATTTTTTTTGGTATGTCATTTAGACAGCTGTTGTTTGTATAAAAATGTAGGGAATTTTTTGATACAAGATTTAGGGTAAGCTGTCAGGCTTTGTTTAATTTATTCCTTGATGACTTTATTCATACATTTCTGCGCAGATCACATTGTAAATAAAACCAAGTTCTGATGGTGTTATAGTCTCCCTCTCCAGCATTTGGGTATTTTTCATTCCACGAATTGAAAAACCCTTTGCATTTTGAATGATGTTAAATTGCTTGGAAACAGGCTTTTAAAGCACTTCCTGATTTGGCCTTGTTTTTCATCAGTGGTCATTAAGAAATGCTAGCGGCCATGACTGAAGGCAAATGAGTGTTGTCTTGCGGGTGTGTCTTTGCCAGTGTCTGGAATGTGTTTCATAAGACTCTTGTTCTACAACACCTTGCTACGAAAGTAGCTTGCAACTTAGTTTCAACGTTTCATCACGTCATGTAAATACATGTTACCGTAGAAATGGCATCACCTCCGAGTTGAATGCCCGGTCTTGAGTCAGCTGTCCTACAACACAGCTAGTTTTGTCTCGTCCTTCCTTATGTCCGCTGTTAGATCTTTCCCGGGGGGAAAATCCCAGAACTACTAATATCCCTACAACAGGTGTAGGCTACATGTGGACATTGCACAAACATCACCCAGCTTGAGTGTAGATAGATTTATCAACTAAAATGTGTGTTACAAAGACAAAACATTTTATGCTGTAAATATCATATTGTTGTACTTATAAAGACACTATGCCTACACTTACCTAGCAAATAAAAATAAGTTGTATATAGAGTACAACTTCAGCTGTTTAACCAGAACTAGAATGGCATTCTGTTAGTCTATTTGGCCAAATCTAAGGATTTGGTTGTCTAATCACACACTGACATGCACAGCTCTCTGGGTGAGGTTCTGTCTTCAAGGTTATGGACAGGTGCAGACTGGCGGCAGGAAGGGTGGAGTGCATGACACTCCATCCTGGATATAACAGAGTTTCCCTCAACCCACGGGTCCAGCAGGCAGAGTTCCATACCTACAGGCAGATGTGACATGCAGGAGGATGGCACTCTTCTCATACCACTCTGTAGGCTACTGACCAGTTCAAAGCTTCCTCCAGGAGGATGCTTTGCATCGGTCAGTAGCCTACAAAGTAATATGAGAAGAGTGCAATTGCTTAACTTATGTAGATACCCGAAACAACATGATTAGAGATCCTGATTCACAGCTAATTCAGAAGGGACACGTGCCAGCATGGCACTGACTTGTTGGCATTACTCACTTGGGCCCAGGAGTAGTCCGTTGGCACAGTGGAAGGGGGCACCCCGTTACAACAGACACACATATACACACAGCACTGATTACATTATCAATGGTGTTTCGGTGAATTCCAGGACAGATAGTATTTTGACCATTGACCAGATAAAATGTGACCAACCTGATTTATGTGTCCTCCATTACTCTGAAACGGCTAGCAAGCTAGTATCCAAGTGCCTGCCCTGTATGGATCCTAAATGCCAATGGGCTACAGTTGGCTGTTGTTAGCAAGGTAGCTAGCTAACGTGAGCTATGCACATCTTCCTCTGACATCACATTAAACGTTATGATCAAATAATGTTGTATAACTAAAAGTAGCTACAAGCTAGCTAGTACCAGCTATCTACTAGCTAACGTACTCACCAACACCAGTGGTTTGACAGTTGACAGGCAGCAGAAGTGACCGTGTTGGATGTAATCCATTCCTGGCCATCTGGCAATGTTGTTGAAATGCATTGGAAGTTCTCACCGACTTTATGGAAGCCCATTTTCACTCCTACTTGCCGAGCGAAATGTGCGTGCGTAGCACCCTTGACAACAAATGTCAAATATGCAGCCTTGACAACAAATGTCCACATGGCAGCTGTGGTGGACGACAACGTGTTGTCTCTGGGCAATTGGGCATCATTGGTAAAAGTGGGCATGGAAGTAATCCATACCCAACCCACCAGTAAGTCATGATGAACTCACAAAACTCAAACTGACTTAATGACCAAAACTATCCTATTTACACTTTGTAGTCAATTGTGACACAAAGTGTAATGAATGTTTCTGACTTATATCAATGCCACATATGTCGTTTAAAACCAGAGAAGTTGGTTATAAGGGGCAGTTGACCTTTTAATGTACATTTAAAGAAGAGGAAAAAAACGTTCCCAATATATGTGCACACTTTTTAAGAATTTCAATGCCCGACACTGAGGCAAATGAACGCTGAATACCCAAAAACAAAAGCCTAACCAAACCAAAGTCAACAACAACGGTGGCGGGCGGATCTACAGCTAATTAGCATGATTAACCTAAATCACCCTGATTCTATCGCCACGGAGACGGTGTGTCATTCAGTAACTCCTAAACTGAGCATTTTAATTGGCTACGTGGGGGAACACTGGAGCTCTGTCTTCTGTCCTGACAAGCAGACGGAGATGGACAGACAGTCTCGCAGTGAAGGATACACACAAGTGTGACTCGTGTATGTGTGTGTGTGTGTGTGTGTGTGTGTGTGTGTGTGTGTGTGTATCAAGCAGTGTGTTTGTGAAAGGGAATGTTCGTATTGTATTCCACTCCGTCAGTGCGTCAGAATAGTGTGTGTGTGTGTGTGTGTGTGAGAGAGCTGATGCTGATGGTGACAGCTAGTGAGTCATTATAATTGTGAAGCCTCTATCTATCTACAATGCCTTCAGAAAGTATTCACACCCCTTGACTTTTTCCACATTTTGTTGTGTTACAAAGTGGGTTTAAAATTGATTTAATTGTCATTTTTTGTCAACGATCTACACAAAATATTATTTCAAAGTGGAAAAGAAATTCTAACATTTGTTTTAAAAAAAGGTATGAAAAATAAAACAATCATATCTTGATTACATAAGTATTCAATCCCCTGAGTCAATACATGTTAGAATCACCTTTGGCAGCGAGCACAGCTGTGAGTCTTTCTGGGTAAGTCTCTAAGAGCTTTCCACACCTGGATTGTGCAACATTAGCCCATTATCATTTTCAGAATTCTTCAAAGTCTGTCAAATTGGTTGTTGATCATTGCTAGACAAACATTTTCAGGTCTTGCAAAGGTGAATTCATCTCCCAGTTTCTGGTGGAAAGCAGACAGAACCAGGTTTTCCTGTAGGATTTTGCCTGTGCTTAGCTCCATTCCGTTAATTTTTCATCCTGAAAAACTTATCAGTCCATAACGATTACAAGCATACCCAAAACATGATGCAGCCACCACTATGCTTGAAAATATGGAGAGTGGTACTCAGTAATGTGTCGTATTGGATTTCACCAAACATAACACTTTGTATTGAGGGCAAAAAAAATGCAGTATTACTTTAGTGACTTGTTACAAACAGGATCCATGTTTTGGAATATAGTATTGTGCAATAATTACAATGTTGTTGATCCATCCTCAGTTTTCACAGTCAATAAACTCTGTAACTGTTTTAAAGTCACCATTGGCCTCATGGTGAAATCCCTGAGTTGTTTCCTTCCTCTCCAGCAACTGAGTTAGGAACGACACCTGTACCGTTGTAGTAACTGGGTGTATTGATACACCATCCAAAGTGTAATTAATAACTTCACCATGCTCAAAGCAATATTCAATGTCTGCTTTTTTTTACCCATCTACCAAATAGGTGTCCTTCTTTGCAAGGCATTGGAAAACCTCCCTGGTCTTCGTGGTTGAAACTGTGTTTGAAATTCATTGCTTGACTGAGGGACCTTACAGATAATTGTATGTGTGGGGTACAGAGATAAGGTAGTCATTCAACAATCATGTTTAACACTTTCACACAGAGTGAGTCCATGCAACTTATTATGTGACTTGTTAAGCAAATTCTTACTCCTGAACTTATACAGTGGCGAGAACAAGTATTTGATACACTGCCGATTTTGCAGGTTTTCCTACTTACAAAGCATGTAGAGGTCTGTAATTTTTTATCATAGGTACACTTCAACTGTGAGAGACGGAATCTAAAACACAAATCCAGAAAATCACATTGTATGATTTTTAAGTAATTAATTTTTCATTTTATTGCATGACATAATTATTTGATCACGTACCAACCAGTAAGAATTCCGGATCTCACAGACCTGTTAGTTTTTCTTTAAGAAGCCCTCCTGTTCTCCACTGATTACCTGTATTAACTGTACCTGTTTGAACTCGTTACCTGTATAAAAGACACCTGTCCACACACTCAATCAAACAGACTCCAACCTCTCCACAATGGCCAAGACCAGAGAGCTGTGTAAGGACATCAGGGATAAAATTGTAGACCTGCACAAGGCTGGGATGGGCTACAGGACAATAGGCAAGCAGCTTGGTGAAAAGGCAACAACTGTTAGCACAATTATTAGAAAATGGAAGAAGTTCAAGATGACGGTCAATCACCCTCGGTCTGGGGCTCCATGCACAGCCAGGACAACTAAGGAGTGGCTCCGTAAGAAGCATCTCAAGGTCCTGGAGTGGCCTAGCCAGTCTCCAGACCTGAACCCAATAGAAAATCTTTGGAGGGAGCTGAAAGTCCGTATTGCCCAGCGACAGCCCTGAAACCTGAAGGATCTGGAGAAGGTCTGTATGGAGGAGTGGGCCAAAATCCCTGCTGCAGTGTGTGCAAACCTGGTCAAGACCTACAGGAAACGTATGATCTCTGTAATAGCAAACAAAGTTTCTGTACCAAATATTAAGTTCTGCTTTTCTGATGTGTCAAATACTTATGTCATGCAATAAAATGCAAATTAATTACTTAAAAATCATACAATGTGATTTTTTTGATTTTTGTTTTAGACATGCTTTGTAAGTAGGAAAACCTGCAAAATTGGCAGTGTATCAAATACTTGTTCTCCCCACTGTAGGCTTGCCATAGCAAAGGGGTTGAATACCTATTGACTCAAAACATTTCAGATTTTCATTTGTTATTAATTTGTAAAAACACAATTCCACTTTGACATTATGGGGTATTATGTGTAGGCAAGTGAAAAAAAAATCTCAATTGAATCCATTTTAAATTCAGGCGGAATCACAGAAAAGTCAAGGGGTGTGAATACTTCTGAAGGCACCCCTATCTATCTATGTATGTGTGTGTGTGTGTGTGTGTGTGTGTGTGTGTGTGTGTGTGCGTGCGGAAAGTATTCAGACCCCTTCCCTTTTTCCATAATTTGTTACGTTACAGCCTTTTTCTAAAATTGATTAAATTATATTTTCCCTCAATCTACACACAATACCCCATAATGACAAAGCGAAAACAGGTTTTTAGACATTTTTGCAAATGTATTAAAAAATATAATCACAACTTATTTGCGTAAGTATTCAGACCTTTTGCTGTGAGACGCGAAATTGAGCTCAAGTGCATCATGTTTCTATTGATCATCCTTGATGTTTCTACAACTTGATTGCAGTCCACCTGTGGTCAATCAATTGAATGGACATGATTTGGAAAGGCACACACCTGTCTATATAAGGTCCCACAGTTGACAGTGCATGTCAGAGCAAAAACCAAGCCATGAGGTCGAAGGATTTGTCCGTAGAGCTCCAAGACAGATTGTGTCGAGGCACAGATCTGGGGATGGGTACCAAAACATTTCTACAGCATTGAAGGTCCCCAAGAACACAGTGGCCTCATCATTCTTAAATGGAAGAAGTTTGGAACCACCAAGACTCTTCCTAGATCTGGCCACTCGGCCAAACTGAGCAATCGGGGGAGAAGGGCCTTGGTCAGGGAGGTGACAAAGAACCCGATGGTCACTCTGACATAGCTCCAGAGTTCCTCTGTGGAGATGGGAGAACCTTCCAGAAGGACAACCATCTCTGCAGCAGTCCACCAATCAAGCCTTTATGGTAGAGTGGCCAGACGGAAGTCACTCCTCAGTAAAAGGAACATTACAGCCCATTTGGAGTTTGCCAAAAGGCACCTAAAGGACTCTTAGACCCTGAGAAACAAGATTCTCTGGTCTGATGAAACCAAGATTGAACTCTTTGGCCTGAATGCCAAGTGTCACGTCTGGAGGAAACCTGGCACCATACCTCTGGTGAAGCATGGTGGTGGCAGCATCATGCTGTGGGGATGTTTTTCAGCGGTAAGGACTGGGAGACTAGTCAGGATCGATGGAAAAATGAAGGGAGCAAAGTACAGAGAGATCCTTGACAAAAACCTGCTCCAGAGCGCTCAGAATCTCAGACTGGGGTGAAGGTTCACCTTACAACAGGAAAACGAGCATAAGAACTCAGCCAAGACAACGCGGAGTGGCTTCGCGACAAGTCTCTGAATGTCCTTGAGTGGCCCAGCCAGAGCCCGGACTTGAACCCGATCGACCATCTCTGGAGAGACCTGAAAATAGCTGTGCAGCAAAACTCCCCATCCAACCTGACAGAGCTTGAGAGGATCTGCAGAGAAGAATTGTAGCGTCATACCCAAGAAGACTTGAGGCTGTAATCGCTGCCAAAGGTGCTTCAACAAAGTACTTAGTAAAGGGTATGAGTACTTATGTAAATGTAATATTTTTGCAAAAATGTCTAAAAACCTGTTTTTCTTTGTCATTATGGGGTATTTTGTGTAGATTAATGAGGAAAAAAAATGATTTAATCCATTTTAGAATATGGCTGTAAAAAGTAAACTGGTAATGGCCATCCACAAATTAATGCATGCCATACAAAATGTAACATATCATACTAAACAGATGTCTTGGATTTACGTACAGAATAATACTCATATGAGCTTTTATGTCCGCTTGTTCTCATGTTGTCTGCTGTGACTGTGCACCTTCCCATTTCCCAACCTGGTCTCAGAGCATTTTGTATTGTTCTGTACGTAAATCCAAGACATCCGTTTAGTATGATATGTTACGTTTTGATTCTTGCAATACAGGCATTTTGAATACAGGCATTTGGAATAAGGTAAAATTGTTAACCCGCTACTCCAGTTTATCACATAAAATGTATATGCCATATCTCACAATCGATTGGACTTCCTGAATTTAGTATTTTCGCTGTGACAGAACATTTATATTTTTCGTAGATTTGCGTTATTCCACAAAGTTCTATCTAGCGCTGCAGTGAGTGGGGGGCTATATAACCCTGTGATGTGCCTTTCGCTCTACCTCACTCTTCCTGAGTGAAGGAGGTGCACACTTTGACACAGTCCAACAATGAGTCAGAGGGGTTTAGGAACATAGACACATTGTCTAAATTTGCCGTCATTCCCCTGAATTACCATAATCAAAATGTGATTTCTGTTATTCTGAGCACCGTAGTTGGACGGCCTAATGGGTTACGCACCCAACGCAAATGGGTCCGGTAAATCTCCCAAATGGCCTGTAAATTAAAATCTTCCCGGTCACATTGTCTGGCGCCACATTTTCCTAACGGAAACCCTGGTGTGTGTGTGTGTGTGTGTGTGTGGAAGGTCCAACTCCATAACACAGAGGCTATCAGGTCCATAGAGACCCAGCCAGCGAGGCAGATCCAGTTCTACTGCAATGTGACACCCTCTGGGTCACAGACAGGCAGACCGACAGTTCCCAGGCAGCAGAGTCCTCAGCATCAAACTATTGTCTCAGGTGCTGTAATGCTCCAGAAGTGTGGTGTTACTAGTCTCTGTATGTTGAGTGTCTGGTGGCGGAGTTCTTCTGTAGAGGGAATGTTCAGGTAACAGGAGGTTCTACTTATGTTTTTATTATTTTTAAATACATGTTTTATTTAACCAGAGAAGCCAGTTGAGTACAAGTTCTCATTTACAACTGCGACCTGGTCAAGATAAAGCTAAGCAGTGCGAAAAAAACAACAACAGACTTACATATGGAATAAACAAAACGTACAGTCAATAACACAATAGAAAATATATATACAGTGTGTGCAAATGTAGTAAGTTATGGAGGTAAGGCAATAAATAGGCCATAGTGCAAAATAATTACATTTATACATTAGTATTAACACTGGAGCGATAGATGTGCAGAAGATGATGTAAATATAGAGATACTGGGGTGCAAATTAGCAAAATAAATAACAATGTAAATAACAATATGGGGATGAGGTAGTTGGGTGGGCTAAATACAGATGGGCTGTGTACAGGTGCAGTGATCGGTAAGCTGTTCTGACAACTGATGCTTAAAGATAGTGAGAGAGATAAGTGTCTCCAGCTTCAGAGATTTTTGCAGTTCGTTCCAGTCATTTGCAGCAGAGAACTGGAAGGAATGGCGACCAAAGGAGATGTTGTCTTTGGGGATGACCAGTGAGATATACCTGATGGAACGCATACTACGGGTGGGTGTTGCTATGGTGACCAATGAGCTAAGATTAGGCAGGGATTTGCCTAGAAGGGATTTATAGATGACCTGGAGCCAGTGGGTTTGGCAACGAATATGTAGAGAGGGCCAGCCAACGAGAGCGTTCAAGTCACAATGGTGGGTAGTATATGGGGCTTTGGTGACAAAACAGATGGCACTGTGATAGACTACATCCAATTTGCTGAGTAGAGTGTTGGAAGCTATTTTGTAAATGACATCGCCGAAGTCAAGGATCGGTAGGATAGTCAGTTTTACGAGGGCATGTTTAGCAGCATGAGTGAAGGAGGCTTTGTTGCGAAATAGGAAGCCGATTCTAGATGGAACTTTGGATTGGAGATGCTTAATGTGAGTCTGGAAGGAGAGTTTACAGTCTAACCAGACACCTAGGTATTTGTAGTTGTCCACATATTCTATGTCAGAGCCGCCGAGAGTAGTGATTCTAGTCGGGCAGGCGGGTGCAAGCAGCGTTCGATTGAAGAGCCTGCATTTAGTTTTACTAGCGTTTAAGAGCAGTTGGAGGCCACGGAAGGAGTGTTGTATGGCATTGAAGCTCGTTTGGAGGTTTGTTAACACAGTGTCCAATGAAGGGCCAGATGTATGGAAAATGGTGTCGTCTGCGTAGAGGTGGATCTGAGAGTCACCAGCAGCAAGAGTGACATCATTGATATACACAGAGAATAGAGTCGGCCCGAGAATTGAACCCTGTGGCACCCCCATAGAGACTGCCAGAGGTCCAGACAACAGGCCCTCCGATTTTACACATTGAACTCTATCTGAGAAGTAGTTGGTGAACCAGGCGAGGCAGTCATTTGAGAAACCAAGGCTATTTAGTCTGCCAATAAGAATGCGGTGATTGACAGAGTCAAAATCCTTGGCCAGGTCACTGAAGACGGACACAGTACTGTCTTTTATCGATCGCGGTTATTATATCGTTTAGGACCTTGAGCGTGGCTGAGGTACACCCATGACCAGCTCGGAAACCAGATGTTTCTACCTGGTTGTGAGGGAAAATAGTGAGGTGTTTTTGTGACTGTTTACTGAAGGTTGTGTTTGTGTTTCCTCAGGGGTGTGAGGGATTGATCTCCTGTCACCATGGACATGGACACCCAGCCACAAGGCCAGCAGGCAGCAGTACCCGTGTTCCAGCCACAGGTAAGATCCCCTCAACCTTACCATCAATTTTACCCTCACCCTAACTCTAACCCAACCACAGCAGGCAGCAGTACCTGTGTTCCAGCCACAGGTAAGATCCCCTAAACCTTACCATCAATTTTACCCTCACCCTAACTCTAACCCAACCACAGCAGGCAGCAGTACCTGTGTTCCAGCCACAGTACGATCCTCTTACAGTGCCTTGCAAAAGTATTCATCCCCCTTGGCATTTTTAGTATTTTGTTGCATTACAACCTTTATTTGTTTTTCATGTAATGGACATACACAAAATAGTCCAAATTGGTGAAGTGAAATGAAAAAAATAACTTGTTTCAAAAAATGCTAAAGAATAAATAACGCAAAAGTGGTGCGTGCATATCTATTCACCCCCTTTTGCTATGAAGCCCCTAAATAAGATCTGGTGCAATCAATTACCTTCAGAAGTCACATAATTTGTTAATTAAAGCCCACCTGTGTGCAATTTAAGTGTCACATGATCTGTCACATGATCTCAGTATACAGTGGGGAGAACAAGTATTTGATACACTGCCGATTTTGCAGGTTTTCCTACTTACAAAGCATGTAGAGGTCTGTAATTTTTATCATAGGTACACTTCAACTGTGAGAGACGGAATCTAAAACAAAAATCCAGAAAATCACATTTGTATGATTTTTAAGTAATTCATTTGCATTTTATTGCATGACATAAGTATTTGATACATCAGAAAAGCAGAACTTAATATTTGGTACAGAAACCTTTGTTTGCAATTACAGAGATCATACGTTTCCTGTAGGTCTTGACCAGGTTTGCACACACTGCAGCAGGGATTTTGGCCCACTCCTCCATACAGACCTTCTCCAGATCCTTCAGGTTTCGGGGCTGTCGCTGGGCAATACGGACTTTCAGCTCCCTCCAAAGATTTTCTATTGGGTTAAGGTCTAGAGACTGGCTAGGCCACTCCAGGACCTTGAGATGCTTCTTACGGAGCCACTCCTTAGTTGCCCTGGCTGTGTGTTTCGGGTCGTTGTCATGCTGGAAGACCCAGCCACGACCCATCTTCAATGCTCTTACTGAGGGAAGGAGGTTGTTGGCCAAGATCTCGCGATACATGGCCCCATCCATCCTCCCCTCAATACCGTGCAGTCATCCTGTCCCCTTTGCAGAAAAGCATCCCCAAAGAATGATGTTTCCACCTCCATGGTTCACGGTTCGGATGGTGTTCTTGGGGTTGTACTCATCCTTCTTCCTCCAAACACGGCGATTGGAGTTTAGACCTAAAAGCTCTATATTTTTGTCTCATCAGACCACATGACCTTCTCCCATTCCTCCTCTGGATCATCCAGATGGTCATTGGCAAACTTCAGACGGGCCTGGACATGCGCTGGCTTGAGCAGGGGGATCTTGCGTGCGCTGCAGGATTTTAATCCATGACGGCGTAGTGTGTTACTAATGGTTTTCTTTGAGACTGTGGTCCCAGCTCTCTTCAGGTCATTGACCAGGTCCTGCCATGTAGTTCTGGGCTGATCCCTCACCTTCCTCATGATCATTGTTGCCCCACGAGGTGAGATCTTGCATGGAGCCCCAGACCGAGGGTGATTGACCGTTATCTTGAACTTCTTCCATTTTCTAATAATTGCGCCAACAGTTGTTGCCTTCTCACCAAGCTTTTTGCCTATTGTCCTGTAGCCCATCCCAGCCTTGTGCAGGTCTACATTTTTATCCCTGATGTCCTTACACAGCTCTCTGGTCTTGGCCATTGTGGAGAGGTTGGAGTCTGTTTGTTTGAGTGTGTGGACAGGTGTCTTTTATACAGGTAACGAGTTCAAACAGGTGCAGTTAATACAGGTAATGAGTGGAGAACAGAAGGGCTTCTTAAAGAAAAACTAACAGGTCTGTGAGAGCTGGAATTCTTACTGGTTGGTAGGTGATCAAATACTTATGTCATGCAATAAAATGCAAATTAATTACTTAAAAATCATACAATGTGATTTTCTGGATTTTTGTTTTAGATTCCGTCTATCACAGTTGAAGTGTACCTATGATAAAAATTACAGACCTCTACATGCTTTGTAAGTAGGAAAACCTGCAAAATCGGCAGTGTATCAAATACTTGTTCTCCCCACTGTATATACACCTGTTCTGAAAGGCCCCAGAGTCTGCAACACCACTAAGCAAGGGGCACCACCAAGCAAGCGGCACCATGAAGACCAAGGAGCTCTCCAAACAGGTCAGGGGCAAAGTTGTGGAGATGTACAGATCAGGGTTGGGTTATAAAAAATATCCGAAACATTGAACATCCCACGAAGCACCATTTTAATTCCATTATTAAAAAATTGAAAGAATATGACACCACAACAAACCTGCCAAGAGAGGGCCGCCCACCAAAACCCACGGACTAGGCAAGGTCAGAGAGGCAACAAAGAGACCAAAGATAACCCTGAAAGAGCTGCAAAACTCCACAGTGGAGATTGGAGTATCTGTCCACTTTAAGCCGTACACTCCACAGAGCTGGGCTTTACGGAAGAGTGGCCAGAAAAAAGCCATTGCTTAAAGAAAAAAATTTGCAAACACGTTTGTTGTTCGCCAAAAGGCATGTGGGAGACTCCCCGAACATATGGATGAAGGTACTCTGGTCAGATGAGACTAAAATTGAGCTTTTTGGCCATCATGGAAAATGCAATGTCTGGCGCAAACCCAACATCTCTCATCACCCCGAGAACACCATCCCCACAGTGAAGCATGGTGGTGGCAGCATCATGCTGTGGGGATGGTTTACATTGGCAGGGACTGGGAAACTGGTCAGAATTGTAGGAATGATGGATGGCGCTAAATACAGGGAAATTCTTGAGGGGAAACTGTTTCAGTCTTCCAGAGATTTGAGACTGGGACGGAGGTTCACCTTCCAGCAGGACAATGACCCTAAGTATACTGCTAAAGCAACACTTGAGTGGTTTAAGGGGAAACATTTAAATGTCTTGGAATGGCCTAGTCAAAGCCCAGACCTCAATCCAATTGAGAATCTGTGGTATGACATAAAGATTGCTGTACACCAGCGGAACCCATCCAACTTGAAGGAGCTAGAGCAGTTTTGCCTTGAAGAATGGGCAAAGATCCCAGTGGCTAGATGTGCCAAGCTTATGGAGACATACCTCAAGAGACTTTCAGCTGTAATTGCTGCAAAATATGGCTCTACAAAGTATTGACTTTGGGGGGGGGTGAATAGTTATGCACACTCAAGTTTTCTGTTTTTTCGTCTTATTTCTTGTTTGTTTCACAATAAAAAATATTTAGCATCTTCGAAGTGGTAGGCATGTTGTGTAAATCAAATGATACAAATACCCCCCAAAATCCATTTTAAATCCAGGTTGTAAGGCAACAAAATAGGAAAAATGCCAAGGGGGGTGAGTACTTTCGCAAGCCACTGTACATTTGTGTTAACTCAGAAATACTCATTCAGATTTAGGGTAGGCCTATACTTGAATTTTAAGTCAATTAATGTAAATTACTTAAAGTACAAATTAGGCTACAGGCGATTCCAAGTAAAGTTGGGAACAAAATATATGTCAAAATTACTGTATTTGTAACAGTATTATAAACAATCCAAGTTGTAATTTTACTTACCCCTCAATCATACAGTATAGGCAGATAGGATAGGCTAGATGAATGGTGGAGAGAGAGTTAGTATTGATTGAAACTCTGCAGGCTTGCGGAGCTTGACCTCCCATTGAGCAGCTTTTGGTTCGATAACATTCAGGTTGTTACGTTGCAAATCTGGTCACCGTTGGAATTTAATAGCAGTATCGTACATCAGCTTTATCGATCTCCTTCATAGCACAAGGATGTTTCTGGCCCCACCATGTATTGAATGGATTTAGAACAAAGAGGATCCGTCCATATCCATATGTTGAAGAGGAAATGGGAAAACAACCATTTTTTTCTAACACAAACAAATTGTCCAAATTTTCTTGTGTATGCAAAGCCAATGCAATATTAACTGTGAAATCGCCAGGGTGTTAATTCATTTGAAGATGTTTAATTTAATTGAAGGATAATTGGGTTGTGCACAGAAAAGGAAAGAGCGAGAACTAGCGTCCCCCCACACTCGCAATATCATATTCCAATATAACAGAGTTGTGGTAATAATTTCCTCTGTTTTTCACACCAGTATTTAGCTTAATTTCAGTTCATGATCTCTTTCATTATTGTCTTAAAATATAGGAAATATATTTAGAAGTAGGCCTAATAACATGCATATTATTAGTTTATGCAAGATCAGATTTTACAGTTGGGATGTCAAACACCAGTCCTATGCAGATCTAGACATTATTCTGCATCCTGTTAGACACAGTATGGAGCTGGATGCCTATCAGCAGACGGATCCTTCTCTTTCAACAAGTCATCAATCTATTTCACACTTTTTCTCAATTTAATCTGCTCGGCAAAAACTGAAAATGTGAATTGTATATGCATGCGTTGAATGACTTGCTGGCGATATCATATCTCTAAGTCCCGGAGGTATGATGCATATGCATTAGGTAAAGTGGATGAGCTGGTACCTTGTGCATTTTTAATAGTGCATTTGCTCTTTGAGTGGGAGAGAGAGATTCTCAAAATGGAATTTGAACGTCGCAGCAGGTTTTGACAGAGTCAGATCTCTATGTGTGTGTGTGCGTGTGTGAGACAAGGCGGAGGGTTTTAAGTGAGCGAACGCACCGTGGTACAGGAACAGATTGAAGAGGAGCAGAGAGAAACACCAGCGGGGTAGGGAAGGAAGGATGGAGTGATGAATATTGTATGGCGGTGCTGAGTTGGCTGGGGCTGACGAGAGGATAGATGTAGGTGAAAGAAGAGTGAGGTGAGGAGTACAGACAGAGGCTGGTGATGGGGAGAGGGGGGTAGAGGGTGGGTTGGTGCTCTGTGGGAGATGGCACCTCTACCGGCTCCCGCTGGCCTTTCTCTGGCAGCTGCTGGCACTGCCACACTGTCGCATCACACCTCACATCTCTCCCCCTCTTTCTCTTCCTCTCCCCCTCTGTCTCTCTTGTCATTTATTTTCATCTCCTTCCTTCTCTCTCTCTCTCTCTCTCTCTCTCTCTCTCTCTCTCTCTCTCTCTCTCTCTCTCCCTCTTCTCTTCATGTCTCTGTCAGTTGCATGTGTCTGTGTCACCACTGATCAGCCCATATCACACGTCATCTATGCTTCTGTCTTCATGCCTTTTCTCTTTTTCTCTCTTCCCAGCGCTCTTCCTCTCATCTCCCTGTCAGTGAGTCGCCCAGGGTCTGTGTGTCACTGGTGGCCACCCTGTCCCACCCCGTCCCTCTGCCACCTCTACAGCACGCTGTCCCTCACAGACATGCTTGTCCACTCCCCCACAATGCCTCACTCTTTCCAACAAGGAGGAGCTTGAGCTAGATGCCACGAGTCTGATTCCCCAAAGCAGAGGCCTAACTTCTACTCTCACCAACTACGGGTGTGTTCCTCGTTCACATTTATGGCCCAAATTCCCACAAGAACTGATTGGAAATTGAGACAGAAAATGATGCACGTCTCTGTTACTAACTCCCTGCAAACGCGCACACGCGCACACCTCCCCTTCCACAAGCTGAAATCTGTACAAACCTCTCCTCTCTGTGCCACTCCTCTCCTCTCGCTGTTTGCCCAGTGACCCCTCTGTCGTCAGGGGTGGAGCTGCTGCGCCTCACCCACGTATGCGTGTGTCAGTGTGTGTGTGTCATCTGGGAGCGGCTGTGTGTGTGTGACACGCCAGCGCGGGCGATCAGACGGCCTGTCAGTCAGGAGGGCCCGGCTGCCCTTTGAAGGCCAGGCCAGGGGCCGACAAGGTGCCGCAAATGGCCTGTGAAGTTTACATACACTGCCCACTGCTAAACAGATTAGCTCTAATGAAGTGTCTAATGCTGGGCCCCCTGCCTGACATAATCCTGCCTGGCAGCCCGGCCCCTCGGCTCACAAAAAAACTGCCCCCTCCGGCCCTCTGCGCTCCCCCTCTCCTAGCCCTCCCCAGCCCTGGTTCACCCCTCGCCTGCCCTCGCCTAGCCCTCCCAAGCCCCTTGCCCGCTACCCAAGGCGACGCCACGTGGGGAGGTGCCCGTTGTTAATCACGCTGGACAGTGTGTGATCTGACATGCAAATATAGGTCATTGCATATGTAAATGTGTTATTAGGGGGCCGGCATGCCAGAACACATTAGTGAGACTGTGCTCTCAGCAGGAGGCTGTCACAGCGCTTTACGGGCTCATGCTAACATTTGTCAAGCTACCATGCAGCGAGTGAAAGCTATGCCCTCGCTCTATTTCTAGATCTAGCTCTCTCTCTCTTTCTCTCATTCCATTTCTCTCCTCCTAACCTAACACCTCTGCTCCTCCACTCCTTCTGCTCTTCTTTTTCCTTCTGCTTTTCTCTGTGTGAAAAACACTGTAGTGACCACTGTTTCTCTCTCTTTGCTCTCTGCTTTTGACCTTGGACAGGGTTCAATCAGTATAACATCTGTATAAAATGGTATTTAAAAATCATGTTAAACACTATTATTGCACACAGTGAGTCCATGCAACTTATTATGTGAATTGCTAAGCACATTTTTACTCCTGAACTTATTTAGGCTTGCAATAACAAAAGGGTTGAATACTTTTTGACTCAAGACATTTCAGCTTTTCATTTTTAATTAATTTGCAAACATTTCTAAAAACAATATTCCACTTTGAAATTATGAGGGTATTGTGTGTAGATCAGTGACACAACATCTAAATATAATCCATTTTAAATTCAGGCTTTAACACAACAAAATGTGGAAAAAGTAAAGGGGTGTGAATACTTTCTCAAGGCATTATAAAAACAATCTATTCATACTAAGAGGATACAGTGCTATAAAACGGTTATAAATAACAGTAATTTACGATCTATCAGGGAGTAACGAATTACAAAAGAACTAACTGTAATCCGTTATGTAACCAGCAAAAATATTGTAATCAGATTACAGATACTTTTCAAACACTCAATGATCGCTTTTAAATTCAGCAAAAAAAATTGGGGGGAAAAACGGTCACCTTTCTGTTCTCTCAATGACATTCAAATCAGCATTGGAAAAAAGTGCACGTTTTAAGTTTGTTCCGCATGAGCGTGTCTGACAAAAAGACAGAGACCACTATCATGACACACCAAATGTGTTTGATGGATCGGGGGAAAAAGCAGGAATAGGCTTTTGTAGGCTGCAGTCCAAGCTATATCTTCCAATGGTCTGACTGCTGTTGACATCCAAAGATGATCCAACTTGTATAAACGCTTGGAAATAAGGACGACAGCAGTGGTGTAACCTACGGGCGATACGGATATCACTTATTGATATCTACATAGCTCATTGATGTGAATTGTGGTTGTTGTGGATGGCTGTTCACAAATGTAGATGTGTATTTTAACTCAATAATGGTTGAATTGAAGAAGTTTAAGCTGCCTATCAATCATTGTTTTGCGACCAGTGGGCAGCCAGTGAAAAATATGCTCTTGCGACAGTGCGGATCCCAGCCTATGGAATAAAAGTTTGATGGAGTTTCTACCTTCTAAACTCCTCCATGGTATTGTGCTCCTTACTCTCAAAAATGAGTTAAATTTTTTATTTAAGAAGACCACAAGTGGGGCTTTTATTGCTCAATATCAATTGTGCTGATAAAAAATACATAAATCCTTAGGCCTAACGGACACAAGCTTAAGGAGCGCAGCTGTTGTTGCTCGACCACGAGATAATTTGCGACCATTCAATCTTCAGTCTGCATAGTCAATGTAGCAGATGCAACAATACAGTGGCTTGCGAAAGTATTCACCCCCCTTGGCATTTTTCCTATTTTGTTGCCTTCCAACCTGGAATTAAAATGGATTTTTGGGGGATTTGTATCATTTGATTTACTCAACATGCCTACCACTTTGAAGATGCAAAATATTTTTTACTGTGAAAAAACAAAACAAGAAATAAGACAAAAAAACGGAAAACTTGAGCGTGCATAACTATTCACCCCCCCAAAGTCAATACTTTGTAGAGCCACCTTTTTCAGCATTACAGCTGCAGGTCTCTTATGGTATGTCTCTATAAGCTTGGCAAATCTAGCCACTGGGATTGTTGCCCATTCTTCAAGGCAAAACTGCTCCAGCTCCTTCAAGTTGGATGGGTTCCGCTGGTGTACAGCAATCTTTAAGTCATAACACAGATTCTCAATTGGATTGAGGTCTGGACATTCCAAGACATTTAAATGTTTACCCTTAAACCACTCGAGTGTTGCTTTAGCAGTATGCTTAGGGTCATTGTCCTGCTGGAAGGTGAACCGCCATCCCAGTCTCAAATCTCTGGAAGACTGAAACAGGTTTCCCTCAATAATTTCCCTGTATTTAGCACCATCCATCATTCCTTCAATTCTGACAAGTTTCCCAGTCCCTGCCGATGAAAACCATCCCCACAGCATGATGCTGCCACCACCATGCTTCACTGTGGGGATGGTGTTCTCGGGGTGATGAGAGGTGTTGGGCTTGCGCCAGACATTTTCCTTGATGGCCAAAAAGCCCAGCTCTGTGGAGTGTACGACTTAAAGTGGTCCTATGGACAGATACTCCAATCTCCGCTGTGGAGCTTTGCAGCTCCTTCAGGGTTATCTTTGGTCTCTTTGTTGCCTCTGATTAATGCCCTCCTTGCCTGGTCCGTGGGTTTTGGTGGGCGGCCCTCTCTTGGCAGGTTTGTTGTGGTGTCATATTCTTAAAAATGTTTAATAATGGGTTTAATGGTGCTCCGTGGGATGTTCAAAGTTTCTGATATTTTTTTTATAACCCAACCCTGATCTGTACATCTCCACAACTTTGTCCCTGACCTGTTTGGAGAGCTCCTTGGTCTTCATGGTGCCGCTTGCTTGGTGGTGCCCCTTGCTTAGTGGTGTTGCAGACTCTGGGGCCTTTCAGAACAGGTGTATATATACTGAGATCATGTGACAGATCATGTGACACTTAGATTGCACACAGATGGACTTTATTTAGCTAACTATGTGACTTCTGAAGGTAATTGGTTGCACCAGATCTTATTTAGGGGCTTCATAGCAAAGGGGGTGAATACATATGCACGCACCACTTTTCCATTATAAAAAAAAAAATATATATATTTAAACAAGTTATTTTTTTAATTTCACTTCACCAATTTGGACTATTTTGTGTATGTCCATTACATGAAATCCAAATAAAAATTTATTTAAATTACAGGTTGTAATGCAACAAAATAGGAGAAACGCCAAGTGGGATGAATACTGTGGTCCTCTGTAGCTCAGCTGGTAGAGCACGGCGCTTGTAACGCCAAGGTAGTGGGTTCGATCCCCGGGACCACCCATACACAAAAAAAAAAAATGTATGCACGCATGACTGTAAGTCGCTTTGGATAAAAGCGTCTGCTAAATGGCATATTATATTATTATTATTATACTTTTGCAAGGCACTGTATGTTGATGACAACGATGCTGCTTTCCACTTTGCTTCTTAATATAAATCCACAAGCGTTCTATAATGACACTATTAGTTTGTGTATCTTACTGTCTGCAAACAGCTAGTTTGTCTTTTCTTAGCAAGTTGTGGCAAAAAGAAATAGTGTAAGACACTAACGTAAATCGTAGCTAGCTAAATACAGTGCTATTGTAGGCCTAAATCAGCATGTTTGTGCAACAGCATTTTCTAAATCAGAAGAATAGGTAAGCATGAATATGTTAGCTACATGATGTAAGAGAAAATATTTAATGTAGCCAAACATTATAGGGTCCCACTCCCCTGGGATAGCCTGTCACAATAAATCATCCATAGAGATTCTATTAGTATTCTAATTCCTAATTCTATGAACGCCTCCCTGTCTTTTTCAATCGTTGTCATGTCAAGCAACACTGTATTCAAAGTGCACACTATTACATTCTAACTATAGAATTAGAATAATTTATATTTCCATGATTCCAAAAGTTCACCCAAGTGTTTTGATTTGCTTAAAAATAAGGGCTCTATTTTTTTTTGCCCATATCGTTCAGCCCTACGTAGCAGTGTGTAAATGATCTCAAATGAGATCAACTTTTTGTTGAAGTTACTTTTATACTGTTCAGTCAATCAGAATGGAGAAAGCCCCATTTGAAATGACTTGGCATTTATGTGTTGCCAGCCTATGGTCATGCACAACTCATAAAGCACATTTAGAAGTTTTGTTATTCAAAAACACAAAATGCCGTCAAATACCATCAAAAATATGAAAGATATTGTGATATGATATTTTGGCCATATCGCCCAGACCTAGAACCTCTTCTGTCGTTGCCACAGGTCTGTTTTTCTGTTCATGCGAGCTTTGTTTAATGGTGAAACGGATCTGAAGTGAACACATCTAAAGATGCTCCTTGCCTCCATCCATCATGACACTGTGCTCTCACCCTCCTCTCATCTCCTCTCCTCCTCCTTCCCTGAGTCTGCCTGCCTGTGAGGCCGTCCCCGGGTCGTAGTCGGGGCCAGGCACCGGTGAAATGTGGCATTGTGATATCTGTCGCCTCCTCTCTCCCTCCACCACACCAACAGACACGGTTACAAAATGGCTGCAAAGGTCACGCCCTGCTCTGTGTGTTTTCACACATCACAACCCCAAGGCTCATTCAAGCCTGTTTTCTTAGCTTTTTAATTTTAGATGTTCACTGGCGAGCCGAGTGTCAGGGCGCCACATGCATCCCTTGGAAGAGGAAAGCACCGTGGGGGGGGTTTGTCGCTAGCTGGCTGGTCCAACATAAGTCACTTCAAGTGCAGCAGCGTGATGTGCCATGGCAGACTACAGCACAGACACACACTCTAATTATTGGCCTCGTTGGACTTAGTAATGACCTAATAAGATGTAGTGATTCAGGAAGAGTCCAATTTTTTCTGTTAAAGGGATGCTTTGGGATTTTGAGTCAGATAAACTCGTGTATACCATTTTGATGTCTCTGTGTCCAGTATGAAGGAAGTTAGAGGCAGTTTCCTGAGCCAATGCTAAGTAGCGTTAGCGCATTGACTGGAAATCTATGGGTATCTGCTAGCATTCTAAAATAAAATAAAATAGTATTTGTCACATGTGCCGAATACAACGATGAAGAGTAAAACAAATCAATAATAATAGCAACACACGAGGAATACAATTTAATTTGTGTATATATATAGATACATACAGTACCAGTGAAAAGTTTGGACACCCCTACTCATTCAAGGGATTTTCTTTATTTTTACAATTTTTTTATGTTGTAGAATAATAGTGAGGCCATTAAAACTATGAAATAACATATATGGAATCATGTAGTAACCAAAAAATGTATTTGAGATTCTTCAAATAGCCACTCTTGATGACAGCTTTGCACACTCTTCGCATTCTCTCAACCAGCTTCACCTGGAATGCTTTTCCAACAGTCTTGAAGGAGTTCCCACATATGCTGAACACTTGTTGGCGGCTTTTCTTTCACTTCACTCTGCGGTCCAACTCATCCCAAACCATGTGGAGGCCAGGTCATCTGATGCAGCACTCCATCACTCTCCTTCTTGGTAAAATAGCCCTTACACATCCTGGAGGTGTGTTGGGTCATTGTCCTGTTGAAAAACTAATGATAGTCCCACTAAGCCCAAACCAGATGGGATGTCGTATCGCTGCAGAATGCTATGGTAGCCATGCTGGTTAAGTGTGCCTTGAATTCTAAATAAATCACAGACAGTGTCACCAGCAAAGCACCCCCACACATAACACCTCCTCCTCCATGCATTACGGTGGGAACTACACATGCAGAGATCATCCGTTCACCCACACCTGCGTTTCACAAAGACACGGCGGTTTGAACCAAAAATCTCAAATTTGGACTCCAGACCATAGGACAACTTTCCACCGTTCATGTCCATTGCTCGTGTTTCTTGGCCCAAGCAGGTCTCTTCTTATTATTGGTGTCCTTTAGTAGTGGTTTCTTAGCAGCAATTCGACCATGAAGGCCTGATTCACACAGTCACCTCTGAACAGTTGATGTTGAGATGTGTCTGTTACTTGAACTCTGTGAAGCATTTATTTGGGCTGCAATTTCTGAGGTTGGTAACTCTAATGAACTTATCCTCTGCAGCAGAGGTAACTCTGGGTCTTCCATTCTTGTGGTGGTCCTCATGAGAGACAGTTTCATCATAGCGCTTGATGGTTCTTGCAACTGCACTTGAAGAAACTTTCAAAGTTCTTGAAATGTTCCGTATTGACTGACCTTAAAGTAATGATGGACTGTCGTTTCTCTTTGCTTATTTGAGCTGTTCTTGCCATAATATGGACTTAGCACTATTTGGTAAAAGACCATCTTCTGTATACCACACCTAACTTGTCACAACACAACTGATTGGCTCAAACGCATTAAGACGGAAATAAATTCCACAAATTAACTTTTAACAAGTCACACCTGTTAATTGAAATGTATTCTAGGTGACTACCTCATGAAGCTGGTTGAGAGAATGCCAAGAGTGTGTAAAACTGTCATCAAGGCAAAGGGTGGCTATTTGAAGAATCTCAAATATACAATATATTTTGATTTGTTTAACACTTTTTTGGTTACTACATGATTCCATATGTGTTATTCCATAGTTTTGATGTCTTCACTATTATTCTACAATGTAGAAAATGGTACAAATAAAGAAAAACCCTTGAATGAGTAGGTGTGTTCAAACATTGGACTGGTAGTATATATCTTTTTTATTTTTGTCATTTAGCAGAAGCTCTTATCCAGAGTGACTTACAGGAGCAATTAGGGTTAAGTGGCTTGCTCAAGGGCACACTGACAGATTTTTCACCTAGTCTGCTCGGAGATTCGAACCAGCGACATGTCGGTTACTGGGCCAATGCTCTTAACCGCTAGGCTACCAACCTATAGAATGGAGCTATATACAGGGAGTACCAGCACCAGATCAATGTTCAAAGGTACGAGGTAGTTAAAGTAGGTACTGTATGTATATGAAGTCAGGATAAAGTGACTAGGCATCAGGATAGATAATAATACGAGTAAAATAAAGAACAGAGTAGCAGCAGCAAATGATGAGTGTAAAAATGTTTGTGTAATGTATGTTTGTTGTGTCGGGGTGTGTGTGTGTTGTGTGGGTTTTGTGTGGCAGGGTCATTGGAGAGTGTGTCTATAGTCTAGTGAGTGTGCGTAGGGTCAGTGCAAGATATAGTTAGTGCAGATAGTTTGGGTACCGTTAATTGACTATTTAGTGGTCTTATTGCTTGGGGGTAGAAGCTGTCTCGGAGTCTGTTGGTCCGAGAGCTGATGCTCCGGTACCGTTTGCCGGACGGTAGCAGAGTGAACAGTCTATGGCTTGGGTGGCTAGAGGCTTTGGCAATTTTTTCGGGCCTTTCTCTGATACCGCCTGATATAGATGTTCTGGATGGCAGGGAGCTCAGCCCGAGTGATGTACTGGGCTGTCCGCACCACCCTCTGTAGCGCTTTGTGGTCAAGGGCGGTGCAATTTCCATACCAAACAGTGATGCAGCCAGTCAAGATGCTCTCGAAGGTGCAGCTGTATAACCTTTTGATGATCCGAGGGCCCATGCCAAATCTTTTCAGCCTCCTGTGGGGGAAGAGGCGCTGCCGTGCCCTATTCACGACTGTGCGAGTGTGTGTGAACCATGTTAAGTCCTTAGTGATGTGGACGGCAAGGAATTTGAAGCTCTCGTCCCGCTCAACAAACAGCCCTGTCGATGTGGATGGGGGCGTGCTCTCCCCTCTTTCTTCTATAGTCCATGATCAGCTCCTTGGTCTTACTGACGTTGAGGGAGAGGTTGTTGTCCTGGCACAACACTGCTAAGTATCTGACCTCCTCCCTGTAGGCTGACTCATCACCGTCGGTGATCATACTTACTACCGTTGTGTCGTCAGCAAACTTGACAATGGTGTTGGAGTCATGCGTGGCCACACAGTCGTGGGTGAACAGGGAGTACAGGAGGGGACTAAGCACACACCCCTGAGGGGCTCCCGTGTTGAGGGTCAGCATGGCGGAGGTGTTGTTGCCTACTCTCTTCCACCTGGGGCCGGCCCGTCAGGAAGTCCTGGATCCAGTTGCAGAGGGAGGGGTTAATCCTGAATGAATGGTGAATAATGATGAGGTTGAAAGTTACAGAGGCATACTGTAAATATCATACCCCCCAAGAAATGCTAACCTCCCCTGTTATTGTAATGGTGAGGGGTATGATATTTGTGCGTCTAACTTTGTCACTCATCATAATTCACGATTCATTCAGGACTATCCATAATCATGGTAGCATCCACATTAATGTAGAAGTGTTTAGAAACATATTCTATTCTTATTTACAATAAAAGTGATTCCAAAATGACAGAATACATTATTTACCATTCATTTCTATTGGGCACAATATAATCTGAATCACAACCAAAACAAACAGCCAAGTTCCAACAAGTTTCTAGAGTCACAAGCTTGATGTAATCATTGCGTTCTAGGAATATGGGACCAAGTACTAAACTTTTCACTACATGAATACACATATACATTAATTTGTCCCAATACTTTTGTTCCCCTAAAATGGGGGGACTATGTTCAACCGGCATGGATGAAAATAACGTCAAATTAAAACTGATAGTCTGAACTTTAACCTCAGTCATTGTAGAATTTCAAATCCAAAGTGCTGCAGTACAGAGCCCAACAATTCAATATAAATGTCACTGTCCCAATACTTTTGGAGCTCACTGTAGTTTCCATGTTGTCAACAATCTAAGCCAACGCCGTCTGTTTTGCCCCATAGTTGCGCACGTGTCGGTTTTGTTGCTAAACAACAAACCCGTCTATAGGATTCCACCTTCGTCCTATATTGTCCTTTTGCATGTTTGATGTCTCGTCGGAGGTCGTAGCGGGCTTTCTTGTATGCTGGTGGCTCTAGCCTTTAGCCCAGTGCGAATATTGCCTGTAATCCAAGTTTTTTGGTTTGGATACGTTCTTACTGTGGGGACGACGTCGTCTATGCACTTATTGATGAAGCCTGTAGCTATTGTGGTAAACTCCTGTTGTCATAAACTCCTCAATACTAGGATGAATCCCGGAACATATCCCAGTCTATATTAGCAAAACAGTCTTGTAAGCTTGCGTCTCCTTCATCTGATAATTTCCGTATTGAGCTCATCACTGGTACTTCCTGTTAGAGCTTTTGTTTGTAAACAGGAGGCAGGAGAATGGAGTCATGGTCAGATTTGCCGAAGGGAGGATGAGGGAGGGCCTTGTATGCATTTTTGGGGGTAGAATAAAAGTGGTCTAGAGTTTTAGTGCCCCTAGTGGAGCAAGAGACGTGTTGGTAGAAGTGAGGTAGGGCGGTTTTAAGTCTCCCTGCGTTAAATTCTCTGCCAACCAGAAACGCTGCCTTTGCTGTTGGCCCCATACAGTTCGTTGAGTGCCAGAATGGTGTTGGCTTGTGGAGGGATGTAGACGGCCGTGATAATTACGGATGAGAACTCTCTTGGTAGATAAAAGGGTCTGCAGCTTACCCTGAGGTATTCTATACTGAACAAAAATATAAATGCAACTTGCAACAATTTCAAAGATTGTGCTGAGTTACAGTTCATAGAAGGAAATCAGTCAATTTAAATAAATGCATTAGGCCCTAATCTATGGATTTCACATGACTGGGCAGGGGCGCCGCCGTTTTTCCCCAGAAAAGAGCTTTATTACAGAAAGAAATACACCTCTGTTTCATCAACTGTCTGGGTGGCTGGTCTCAGACGATCCTGCAGGTGAAGAAGCCGGATGTGGAGGTCCTGGGCTGGCGTGGTTAAACATGGTCTGCGGTTGTGAGGTCGGTTGGATGTACTGCCAAATTCTCTAAAACAATGTTGGAAGCGGCTTATGGTAGAAAAATTAACATTCAATTCTCTGGCAACAACTCTGGTGCTTATTCCTGCAGTCAGCATGCAAATTGCACCTCCCTCAAAACTTGAGACATCTGTAGCATTGTGTTGTGTGACAAAACTGCACATTTTAGAGTGGCCTTTTATTGTCCCCATCACAAGGTGCACCTCTGTAATGATCATGCTGTTTAATCAGCTTTGTGATATGCCACACCTGTCAGGTGGATGGATTATCTTGGCAAAGGAGAAATGCTCACTAATAGGGATGTAAACAAATTTGTTCACAACATTTGAGAGAAATACGTTTTTTGTACATATGGAACATTGCTGGGATCTTTTATTTCAGCTCATGAAATTTGGGACCAACTCTTTACATGTTGCGTTTATATTTTTGTTCAGTATATATCAGGTGGGCAAAAGCTGCTAGCAGATACGCATAGACTTCCAGTCATTGTGCTAACGCTAGTTAGCAATTCACTAGCTCTAGTTAGCAACTTCCTTCAAACTGCACGCAGAGACATGAAAATGGTATCCACGAGTTTGCCAAGGACCTCATTGCCAAAATCCTGAATGATCCCTTTAACTGTAAATATGCATAAATAATCACGAAGTTCAATGTTGGTTTTTTGGACAGGAAATATCCATGTTCAGCAGGAGAAGAGATGGATGCTGCTTTATCACACAAACTATTGTAAACCATTCCATGTTCAGCATGCTGGAAAACTCAAACATAACTGCAAGGGAAAGCATCAGCGGTGTAGGCCTACTTGTGTGTGTTTGACTGTGTATTGTCTGTGTCGGCCTTGCAGAAGCCGCTTCAGCCTGACATGGGCCACAACTCTCTGGCTAACTTCCAGATTGAGAAGAAGATCGGGCGGGGCCAGTTCAGTGAGGTGTACCGGGCCAGGTACCTGATGGACAACACCTCCATGGCCCTCAAGAAGGTTCAGGTGAGAGAGCCTCGCACACGCACGCACACACAGCACACACAGCACACACAGCACACATCATCATTTCCCCCCCACCTTTCAAGATACCGAAGGACATATTTCAGGGGGTATGATGTCACCAAGCAGGATCAAAGAGTTAGCCGGCTAATTTTCCTACATATTCTCAAACAACTCCATATTTTCTAGTTCAGAGAAAGATTGATTTGAAATTTAAATTGTATAACTGACTCAAATCAAGATCTATATCTGAATGTTTATCGAAGTTAGCTCACTAACTTGTCAAAGTTATTAGTGTACTTGCTGAAAGCAAGACCACTCTAGAAATTGCACATACTTGTATTATTATCATTTGCCTTCTTCCGCTCACTCTAGTGCTTTAACCATAAATAAATACAATTGGGGGCATAAAATAAGTAGCATAACATAATCCACCGACAGTAGTGGTAACTCTTGAACCGTTCAAGTTAGAGACACAAAACTAACTTACACATTTTCAAGCTATCTATTCAATCACTCACTCAATCATCAATATTTCCATCTACCTACTTTTTCAACTATAAGTACATCCTGCTTTGTGATCATTACTCTCTACTAGTGTATACACGATATACCGGTATCGCGATAATATCACGGTACCAAAATGTCATGATACCAACATTTTTGAATAACATAGTACCGTTTCATATGATACTACTAAATTGTTCAGCCCTACCGATCAAAAGAACCAGCTGGCGCCAGTTATAAAATGTTCATAAAGTCAGTTGTTTATAAATTCAGTTAAAACAATTAAGCAACAGCAAATAGTATGCCGTATGCGCCAGTCCAATAATGTCCACTTCACTTTCATGCGCATCTCATGTGTCGCAGCTGTGATCAGCCAGCCGCATCCCCTTCCAGCATCACCCACCTGCTTCTCTCTGTCCTCTCTTCCTGTGCATCTATTCCTCCATCAGTTTTTAAAATATAATTTAGCCGTGATGGTGAGCGGGGATGCAGACCCTGATGTCTTCTGTCGTTACATTTGTAAATGTTTTACATTAGAGTAGTGTGCAGAGCTGATACATTGTCATTTCATTGCCTGGTATAACCAAGAACACAGGCCAGTCTGAGTAGGCTTTGCAAGTGCAAGTTCAAAGAGGACAATGGAGTGACAGCTTCGCGACAGGCATGCTTGCAACTTTACAGCAAAGACGGAGCATCTCTAGCCCAAAAGGTTAGAAAAATATGACCCATATTACCAGAGCGAACTTTTTTTCTTCCTGTGCGATTTCGCAGCGCATTTGTATAAATTTCACAAACCATGTCGCGGGCCATTTTAAACTAATCCCGTTGTTCAGTCGTGTTACGGAGTTAGCTAACAACCTGTTAACTTGACAGTAGCTCTAGGCTAATTAGATTGACAAAGGAATACAGGAAAATGGTCTGCTACTCATGAGATGTGCTTCAAAGGTAGGATTTATATAGGCCTAATGTAAGCCTAAACTATATTAAAAACCAATCGCTTTCTGGTGCTCCTTAAATTCTGTTTGGTGCCTAATGCTTTTAAAGTTGGGAGAAGTGTATGTATGTTTTTGTGGGAGAGAGAGAGTGGTGTGTGTGTTTATGAGAGAGAGGGAGACAAAGTGTGTGAGGGAGGGAGGGACAGTGTGTGTGTTTCTCTGTGTTAACTGAAGAGTAAAGAAGGTTTCATGCAGTGTTTTCCCCTTACTGCCACAATGACATGCAGATCATAATGTATATTCCTTCCTCCCGTTCCTCAAGCCAAATCACAGGTAGGTTTTTGCAAATATGAGCAAATCAACCATTCTATGCAGTATTCTATTACACAGTGAACAGTGTGAAGTTAATTTAGTATGTGTTGAATTGAGTAGAATTGTGAATATCAGTGACAGCTGTTTTGTATAGCACATGCACATTCCATTTATAAAACGGGAACAAGCGTTCGGGGTACAGGGCGAACTGGACGCTAAGCCACTGAATTGTATCACAATATTTTTTGGGGGGTGTATGTGATTTTGATTGATATGATTTATTTAAGTGTCATACACCTACCGGTGGCCAGCCCACATGGGCTTACAAGACACTAATAAACACAGTACCATTTTCCTATTATATGCATACAATAATCATGGCAAGTACAGCTACCATCTAGCCACACTACACAAACAGTGCATTTCTCCTTCTCCTCTAGGCGTTGTGAACAAACAATACTACTCGGTATCATGATACTTGGCCTGGTATTGTATTGGTAGTAAAATGTTTGTATCTTGACAACACTACTCTCTACTATCTCTGTATTTAATATTTAACCATGTCTGTATTTGGGTTTACTGCATTATTGAAATGCTTTATTAAAATGTGTGTGTTGAACAGAGTGCTGTAAGACAAACTCGTCTAACTAGATTCAACTGTCAGTGTTCATGTCTGGCAGTGGTGTGACACAGTCTTAATTTACAGATTCCCTCTCTCTCTGTGTGTGTATGGTGTGTGTGTGTGTGTGTGGTGTGTGGTGTGTGTGTTCTCAGACAGACAGACAGACAGAGCTCTATCTTTAGCTAGTCAACCCACCACACTTTACCACCCCGTCTCAGGAACATCACAAGATGAGGTCAATGGGTTCAGTCTACTGAGAAAAATGCTTGTGATTCTCCGTACATCTAGCCTTCCCTTCCCATCACACACTATCACACTCCAAGCCACTGATGAAGTCACGTTATATTTTAAGAATACAGTATATTAGGATATTATGTCTTGTAGGTTTTAAAATGGCGGTATACATTTCTACACAGAGATGAGAAAAAGAGAAGGAGAAATAATGTTTTATTTAGATCAAGGCCAAGGTGTATTTTATTTTCCATTTTCTCACCTGTTGCTCGTTTCAAGAGTGTAGTGGTGTTTGTGTCAGTGTTTAAGAGAGTGTAGTTGTGTGTGAGGTTGTGTGTGTGTGCATGAGAGAGGTGTAGTGATGTGTCGTTTTAATGTCATATGTTAAACAATCGTTTTAATGTCATATGTTAAACAATGTTGAACATAATACTGTACTGTCTATAATGGTGACCGCCAAAACAGCAGCTATGTGGGTATCCGCTTCTAACTGGCTTCAAACTTTGCCTTTGGCTAAGGCAAAGCCACTGCTGACAGCCTGGCTGCTGACAGGGTTGTGTACCACATCATCAGGGCATGACGCATGCTGCACACGGAACGAGAGGGAGAGCTTGGTTTGTTGTTTTGAACGTTTCTGCAAGTTTTTTTCTTGACAAAGTTACTACCTGTTTATTTTGGATCCCGCGACATGGTAAGCCTTAGTTGTTTGGACCGCTACTTTCTGTCCCGGGATACTGCCAAACCCAAAAGTCTGAAGAGCTTAGCTGCTAGTTATTCAGCTAGCCAGGTTTCATTGACAGCCTGAACACAGACCGTGAAGCAGTTTTTCAAATCAAATCAAATCCAAGCCCTTGTGGCTGTGACCGCAGATAGTCCTGTGCTTGTGGCTGTTTAAATCCCTGCTGTTTGGTACTGTTTCCATCGGTCCTGTGAGCTGTCCTGGCTGGAACTGCGTGGAGTACCAGCGTTAGCCTACGTTGCTACCATCATGCTGCCCAAAGCTAAAGAAGATGGAAGTAATGGAGAGGACAGGTGCGTGATCTTTTAAATAAACACAATTATGTCTACAAGCAATTGTTACAGCAACAGGAGAATGGCTTCAAGAGCTTTGTCCAAATACTGGTGGACTCAACTAACAAAATAATGTTTGATCTGACCAGAGAGGTCCAAGACCTTAAGAACAGTTTGCAGTTAGCCAGAGAGAGGTGGATGTCCGGAAAGGGACTTGCTGCAAAATGACAACAAACTCTAGGTCCACGCGAGATGACATCAGCACTGTCTGTGTATCATTATTAACAGTGACTGGGAAAACATACTATCTAGAGGAACAATCCAGGAAGAATAACATTGTTGTGGATGGCATACCAGAGTCTCCACATGAGTCTGAGGAGAAAGTGAGAAAAATTATCGCCGAAAATATGCAGGTCATGGGAAGATTGAGGTGGTGCGAGCCCACAGGTCTGGAAAACCTGAAACCAGCCCAGGTGAAAGACACAGGCTGATAATGGTCAAGTTCCTAAGGTTCAATGACAAGATGGCTGTTCTGGAGAGAGCCAAGAACTTGAGAGGACCAACATCTTCCACAACGAGGACTTCTGTGAAGCTGTGCGACAGCAGCGGAAATAACTTATCCAAGCTATGAAAGCTGCCAGAGAGCGTGGGAACATTGCTTACATCCGCTACGACAGGCTTATTGTCCACCCTCCCTCCCAAAAGCCTGGGAGGAGTGAGCGAGCCAAGCTTCCGGGTCAGTAGCTTTAGCCCAACATCCCACACACAAACACCAACTGACACTCACAAGTACCTGATTGACTGACTATTAGCCAAACAATGTTTTTAATGTAATTTTTTTTTTTTTAGGGCTGACCCCAATTAGTCGACTGGTCGATTGTTTGGTCGTTAGGCTGTTGGTCGACCGAGATTTGTTTTAGTCGAGCAGTAACAAATAAATAAATATATATGTATGTATTTATTTATTTATTTATTTATTGGCGCCCATCTCAGTGAACTAATCCATTGTGGAGGCCTAGACTAAAACCCAATTTATGCTTGATCCAGAAATGTGGTCGGAGGCTCCATATGGAGGTTGTGACACAATTGCGGAGCCTCCAGAGGCATGCGGAGGCCAAATCAAGCTCCATACAGCATCGCCATGCACCTCCCAAATGTTTTTACAATGCGGAGGGCTCTGTATAGCTCCGCATTGACATGATTGGTTGATAGTAGGTGGAGGCGGTACATCCTGTAGAAAACACAAACTTACTTCCTTGACAACAGCTCTGCACTGCTCCGTGAAGAGCAAGAGGGGAGGGAATGGCCGGCAGGGGATGTAGCTCAGTTGGTAGAGCATGGCGTTTGCAACGCCAGGGTTGTGGGTTCGATAAAATAATGTATGCGCTAACTGTAAGTCGCTCTGGATAAGAGCGTCTGCTAAATGACTAAAATGTAAATGTAAATGTAAGTATGAATGCCCTGACTTCTGCTGAGGTCGTATCACCGTAAATGCTGCATGGTCAATGCAGATGTCGGATTGACCATGCGCACAGATGCACAATGCACTTCTCTCTCCCGCCAATTTGTGCACATTCATTGTTTCATAACTTTAATTGTGTGAATTGTTTGCATTTGATTGTTAGTGTATGTCAATACCCCATTACATATATCACAGTACATTTAACGTTAATTCCTATAATTTCTAATCTACAATGTTTGTTTGGTTAAAGTAATTTCTGTTAATGCATTCAATATATTAATATTACAGTCTTTTACCGTTCTCATTGTCAGAGTGGACATGTTGTTTGCAGAGCGCACAACCTATGTTACACTTGTGAGAAACAAGTTTTGGTTTATTTCATTCCATTTACGCGTTTCGTCAATTTAGTAATTGTCTTTTGTTTGGAGCGCTCCTGTCAATGTTGAGTAAGGACGCGCACCTGATTACGCATAGAAGTAGGCCTATAGGCTACCTGGCCTGCGTGCAAATGTAGGCATATAAAGGTGCCCATTTGGGGATCTGATAGTATTTCTGATTGGCTTAACACACCACCATTAATGACCTGTGAAACTTCTCAAAGTAATGTTTTCTTCACCTCAAACAGCAACCAAACAAAGTATTTTTATATCCATTGAGAATTACAGGAGTCCCTCAATGTATTTGAAAAATCTTTCCAGCTCTTTCCCTTTCGATTACCACTCAGCGTGAAAGGGAAAAATGTTATGCTCTGATCCAGTGGAAACTTAATAAAATAGGCCTACCTGATTAGTTCTTATCAATGCTTGACTTGGACTGAAATAGGTTCCGGTACTCATTTTGGGTGCTGGTACAGTTTATATTTAGGTGCAGGAGCTCCACAATACTTTTGAGCTAATATTCTTTAAGAGGAACAGGAGCTCAAGCAGTAGAACATTTGTGCATATGAAAACCATAACTGGCACACAGATTGGCAGAAATTGTAAGATAAATTGGCATTCCACATGAGAAAGGTTGCCGACTCCTCGTGTAGCCTATTACCGGCAACTTCAGGAGAGTAATGGCAGAATCTGCGAAAGCCAGCACGAGCGGGAGGAGAACAGTTTGGTCAGGTTATCTAGATCTCTGGCGCCCTCCTGAGGCATTTGTGTTATTTCATCAAATGCTACGCTTGAAGCGCCAGACCAGCTCAATGCATATAGTTGATTTTATTGAAACACGTTTAAACATTTCGACCAATGGCTTGGTCGAAATAAATACATTCATATATTGGCTATCTCTGAGACTCACTTAGATAATTCCTTTGATACAGCAGTAGCAATACAGGGATATAACATATACAGAAAATACAGAAATGCATATGGAGGAGGTGTTGTTGCATATGTTCAGAGCCATATTCCTGTAAAATTGAGAAAGGAGCTCATGTCTAATGTTGTTGAAGTGTTGTGGTTGCAGATTCACCTGCCTCATCAAAAGCCTCTTCTTTTGGGGTGATGCTATAGGCCACCAAGTGCTAACATTTACATTTACATAATTTAGTAGACGTGAGATTATTTAAGATACTCTTTGAAGAGGTAGGGAAGATGGGCAGGGACTCTGCTGTCCTAGATTCAGGGGGAAGCCGGTTCCACCATTTGAGGTGCCAGGACAGAGAAGAGCTTGCACTGGGCTGAGCGGGAGCTGCCCTCCCATAGAGGTGGGAGGGCAAAGAGACCAGAGGTGGCAGAACAGAGTTCTCGGGTTGGGGTGTAGGGTTTGAAAAACTGATAAAATAACACAAGGAACAATGCGGACTGTGAAGACACACACACACACACACACACACACACACACATTATTCTTAGTATTTTGCATTTATTCGTTTTTCTTTAGTATTCTCTTTCTTGTTATTTTTTAAAGTAGTCGTGTTGTTCTTTTGGTTGTGGTGTTCTTAGTTGAGATTTGTCTTCCTATACCTGTTCTGTATTTTGTCATGTTTTGTGTGGACCCTTCTTCAGCAGCTAATTGGGATCCGAATACAAATCATAAATCATATGGTGAACAATTATAGCCTCCAAGGACTTTCTCTCTTAAGACAGGGATGGGCAACTGGCGGCCCCCATTTTGTAGGTCCGCGGACCAATACAATTTGAACTCAGTTGGGGTCTCAATTTACTGTTGAGAGTTAGAATAATAGAATGCACAGTCACTCAATTAGCCCATGCCAGCATAATTTTTTATTTATTGGTAAGTTAGTCTAGCGGCCAGCTATCTAAACTTGTAGTAAGCATGGTCGAATTACCAACCGGGGTCGGGCCCATTGATCATCAGTCATATTAAAAACTGCTAACATTTGCCTTCACCCTATGGCAAAATGAGTAGAATTGCATGAAATTAGATATAAAATTGATAAATCTTTGTTTTGTAAATATTTTTATTAGTGTAATTAAATGTAGATTGTATAAAGAAATTGTTGTTTAATTATTCTGATACAAAGTGGGCTTCAGATAAATCAATGTATTACTATTATTCACAGTTTTGGCTTATAGTGTTATTGTTATGATAACTCATAAGTCAGGTCTTCTTGGAATACAATTGTTGTCTAATAACAGACCTGTGCCCCGATTTTAAAATATATGAATTAATCCTTAGAGATTAATTAATTAATTAATCATTTATAGTAATAATTATACATACTACTTTATAAAGGAGAGGACAGTAGCAGGGCTGGTTCACAGCTTGTGCTGAGGCAGGTGTCTCTTGCTCAGCAGGCCAGCTCTCTCCTTCCCCCCCTCTCCCTCTCCACTCCACACCATGTCACTTCCTCTGACACACTTCCTCTCTCTCACTCACTCACACTCTCTCACACACCACACACACCAGGAAGATTGGATGCAGGCCTAGAAGAGAGAGATTCACAATTTCTAAGCAAATCCCAGGTTAGCCTATGGCACTTGATGTAGGATTTGATTTATTAGGATCCCCATTAGCGACACCAATGGCGACAGCTAATCTTACTGGGGTCCGACACAATACTTTATAATTTACATACATTTAAAAACAACATGTAGTGGCATGTTTGGTGGGGTAAGTGTGTGTGTCAGTGCTGTGTGTAAGTTGACTATGCAAACAATTTGGAATTTCCAACACGTTGTTTCTTATAAAAACAAGAAGTGACGCAGGCAGTCTTTCCTCAACTCTTAGCCAAGAGAGACTGGCAAGAGACTGGCATGCATGGTAGTAATATTAGCCCTCTGATTACAATGACGAGCAAGATGTGCCGCTTAACTAGGTCTTTCTTTGCAGTGTTTGACCATATGACTGGACAATAATCAAGATAAGACCAAACTAGAGCCTGCGGGACTTGCTTTGTGGAGTGTGGTGTCAAAAAGCAGAGCATCTCTTTATTACGGACAGACCATTGAATCTATATGTTTTGACCATGACAGTTTACTATCTAAGGTAACACCAAGTAATTTAGTCTCCTCAACTTGTTCAACAGCCACAACCTGTTCAACAGCCACAGATTTCAAAGGTTGTGTACAGTACCTATAGGTCTAATTAGCATTATGGTAATTGTCCTCTCATAGGGTAGTGGAAATGTTTGATGAATGAATAAATGGGGTGATGTGTTGTTATTATGGTGGCTGAGAGCATCAGTGACTGCTGCTGAGAGGTGTGTGTGTGTGTGTGTGTGTGTGTGTGTGTGTGTGTGTGATTTAGACGCCGAGGCCAACGCCACCCCTCTACATATAGCATCAGCAGCCATGATGTTTTGTTGTCGTCTTTCTATTAGTGTTTTTTTTTCTTCTCTTTCGCACTCCTTTCCTTGAACATGCTGTAACACTCTCTCTCCTTTTGATCTCTTGATAGATATTCGACTTGATGGATGCCAAAGCTCGGCAAGATTGCATCAAAGAAATAGATCTCCTTAAGGTAAAGAACCAGAGAGAGAGCGAGAAAACAATTGATCTGTACCAGACGCCTGCATGCGAGTGTGTGTTCGTGTGTCTTTCTCTGTGTGTGTGCCTCTCTCTCTTTTGTGTGTGTGTGTGAGTCCTCCAGGTTTACATTGACTCTTTTTCTTTAATGCCCCAAACATTCTTTTTTTCTTTTTTTTCTCAGTAATGTTTAGAAGGGGGGCAACAGTGCATCGCCATGGAAATTTAGCAGACTCCCTTGTGTCTTTTGATGTTTTGTCCACGCCCCTGATCGTTTTCTCTTTCTCTTTTACTTTTTTTAAATGAAGCGTTTTCATTGATCAAACTACCTTAAACATGCGTTGGTTGTCTCTGGCCTCAAAAGCTAACGAACAAATGAATGACGGGTTGAATAACTCCCTCTGTCTGGGTGATCAGAGGTGTGTATGTTTACATTTACATTTTAGTCATTTAGCAGACGCTCTTATCCAGAGCGACTTACAGTTAGTGAATACATTTTTTATTTTATTATTTTTATACTGGCCCCCCGTGGGAATCGAACCCACAACCCTGGCGTTGCAAACGCCATGCTCTATCAACTGAGCTACATCCCTGCCGGCCATTCCCTCCCCTACCCTGGACGACGCTGGGCCAATTGTGCGCCGCCCATGAGTCTCCCGGTCACAGCCGGCTGCGACAGAGCCTGGATTCGAACCAGGATCTCTAGTGGCACAGTTAGCACTGCGATGCGGCGCCTTAGACCACTGCGCCACTCAGGAGACTATATGTATGTGTGCTCCAGGTTGTTGCCAGCTCTGTTCGTAACACACGACTCTCTCTTCCATGCACACCTAGATAAGGTCTGGATTAGCCAACCACAGAGGAGACTGGTGTTATGTCAGGTTTAGCCACATGCCCCCTCTCTTCCCCTCCCTCCATTTCCCCCTCTCTCCTCCATTCTAGGGCTCAGAAGGCTGATGCACAAGATATGTCACTCCATCCCTCCCCTCTCTCGCCATCACGCCTCTCTCTATCCCTCCTCCCTGAGTGTGTGGTTGCTTTCTCTGCTCTGTCTCTTCTGTGTGAGTGCTAATGGTTGCGGTGGTTAGTTCCAACAGTCTGGCCATGTGTCTACTGGGAAGGGCTGGCAGGGCTAACAAGGCCAGATTGCGAACGGGGGAATCCAGCCTTCCTTCCATCTATCCATCCTTCTACCCCAGTAGACAGGACAACACGACACACGGCCAAATCAGAGTAATGAGATGCACACTGCCACGGGCCTGACACATACACACCCATACTGGCATGCACGCTCACGCACACGGTCCTCTGTCTGTCTCTCTATCTATCTGTTCATATGCTTTGTCACTATTGTGGAATTGTTCACTTTATAAACTAAAGTGTAGGCTAGATGATCATGTGGTCCTGTATGGCTCAGTTGGTAGAGCATGGCGCTTGCACCGTCAGGGTTGTGGGTTGGATTCCCGGTGCCACACGTAAAATGTATGCACGCATGACTGTTAAGTGACTATGGATAAAAGCGTCTGCTAAATGGCATATACTGTATATACTTTAGATGACATGTCTATACTCTTAGACTCAATTAAAATGTGCTTTATTGGCATGACATATTGATACATATTGCCGAAGCACAATGATACGCTCTCACATTCCTCCGTCCATCTCTCAGCCTCTGTGTTGGAGTTTACGTCCAGCCCTTACATGAGTTCTGTGAGATGAGATGCAGTACACATTAACCTCATTTAACCTGAACTAACTGGACAGAAGCCTGGCCCTGCCTGCGCACACCCTGAAGCTGTCCAGGCCTGGAGCTGGAGAGCCAGCATCTACAGTCATGTCTCTTATCATGGCCAGCGTCTTCATGGAACACAGTGTTGGGGGGTGGGGGGGAGTGGTGGAGACACGGATGTTTCTCTTGCTCTGCTATGACGCGTCACAGAGCTGCATCCCTGATCCCAAAATACATCTGCTGGAGTGTGTTTGTTTGTGTGTGTGTTTGTTTGTGTGTGTACTGTATGTATACATGGCTTCTCCTGTGGATCAGTCCACAGAGTGAACATTTCTTTAATCACGTCGGAGCAGTGTCATACCGCATGCCTGGGCCCCGCTACCGCTGCTCACATCACAACCCCTGACACACGACACGCTTACTGTAGCTCGCTCTCTCTCTCTCTCTCTCTCTCTCTCTCTCTCTCTCTCTCTCTCTCTCTCTCTCTCTCTCTCTCTCTCTCTCTCTCTCTCTCTCTCTCTCTCTCTCTCTCTCTCTCTCTCTCTCTCCCCCCCCCCCCCTCTGTCTGACTGCACCTGATGTGGTTACTCACTTATTGACCGATCAACAGGAAATAATCTGTTGAGAAAATGAGAGGGTTTCTATATTTATTTATTTCTCTGCCAGCGGGCGTGTTGAGAACTGTGTGGAACAGCAGCCTGTTGTAATCAGACGGTGGTTGTTGTTGACATGTCACACTGCTCTGTCACACACAAGGACAAAGCCATAGCCTTCTCATTCAACTACACTGTTTCTGCACTGCCATAGCCAGCCAAATGACCTACAACATTACATATTACAGAAACAGCTGATAATGGTTATTTAAAAGGATTTTAACACTTTAACATACGCTTTGTCACATTATATTGTGTTGTTTATTATATCTGTGTAAGAAGGTGTCATTGGTTGGAGACTTGGGACAAAGATGTGTTGATTTCACAAAGCTTTACAAACCCTGGGAGCCAGTTAAACAGTCACTGATCCCTCGTCTATTCTCTCTCTCTCTCTTTCCCTCTCTCTCTCGCTATCTCTCTCTCGTACAGCAACTGAACCACCCCAACGTGATCAAGTACCATGCATCATTTATTGAGGAGAATGAGCTGAACATTGTGTTGGAGCTGGCTGATGCTGGGGACCTCTCCCGGATGATCAAGGTAAGAGATCTGGTGCTCCCACACAGGTCAGCCTTCCTCACTGGGATCCACCCTGGTGATCTACTTCCCTGTTGACCCGCTGTAGTGATGATCTCTGGTGCTCATCCACTGGAGATCCACTATAGTGATGGTCCACTCCGGTGATCAGAAACAGTAGTCCACTATAGTGATCTACTCTTGTGGTGATCCGCCCTGGTGATCTTCTATGTCGATCTACTCTGGTTGATATTTTTTTTTTGCTAAACTGTGTTTGCCTGCTGTAATCTCTCATACAGTACAACTCTCCAGCAGAACCATAGTATTCATATGCTTCACTCATGCCCGTGTCAAATTAGTGGTATGTAATGAATGTATGTATGTATGTATGTATGTATGTATGTATGTATGTAAAACCCTGAGCAGAGCAGAGAAGCCTCTCCATGTATAAATGATGCAGCCAGCCTAGCCAGGGTGTATCTGAGCAGCTCAACAAGCCCTTAGCACCCATCTACTGCAGCTCTCAATGTCCAACCATCCAACGCTGTCTCCCACTGCAAATTAGGACCGCACGATTAGCACTGCCTGCGAGAGATACCACACGGCAGGCTACACACACACGGGCACAGACACGTACAGACACAAACACATGCGGACACACACACACACAGCTCTGCCTTCGCTCCTGCCTGCTGTCCTCTCTTCAAATGATTTGTTTTCCTAATTAAACAGTGCCAGTCCAGAGGTTGGCATCATGACCCCTCGCTCCCCCTTCGCTGCCCTGCCGCATTATGAAGTAAATACACCATTCTTACACTGTGGTGCCCCCCCTTCTCTCCCTTCCTCTTCCTGGCACTTGCCCTGACCATCTCAGGATTCTAATAAAATCAAATGGTCCTTGATTTGCATGCACTTACAGAATATAGCATGTGCAGGGTTTGCAGTGGAAGGCATGGAGGGCTTTCTGCTGCTCCCCCATTGACATCAAACACTCCTCTGATATGCTAATGGTAGGGGCAAGGGGAAGAATGGCCCACCATGCTGCCTTTGTTTGGATGTGGGCCAAGGTCTCTCTATTTCACACACATGCACCTACGCAGGCACACACACACACATGGATGCACGCAGGGACAGACGCAAACACACACACACACACACACACACACACACAGACAGATGCATGTGCACATACACACTTTCTTGCTATCGTTCCTGTTCACTCTCTCTTTCTCAACTATTGTTCCCATTTGCACTCTCTGTTTCTCGCTATCTTTCCCGTTTCCCTCACTCTCTCTCTGCGCTCCCGTTTGCTAGTTTATGCAGATCAGTATCTCATCCAGCACAGCAACAAAGCTAGCTAGCCAGTCCATCTCTCACCCGATTGGCTATTACACCGCCCTAGCTGACAATTTGCATAAACTTTGTCCCATCACTCGGACCATTGATTTCCGGTAGTCCTGTCACACAGTGACTGTTTCTGTGATCTCTGAAAGAGAATGAAGTCATGATCGACCGCTAGGAGCTGCTGGGAGGGTGAGGGGTTAGGGCGGCGGGAATTGTGTGTTGTGTGGGCGTAGTTTGTGTGTGACTGGTTTACATATATATGTAGGAGCTATATACCAGATGTGAGCGTTTTTGAACATAACCACAAATGCTTTTCTCTGGCTCTGAGAACTCATGTGCTTTCCATCGCAGCGTAATGAAAATGAGAAGGGGCTCGGTATGAGAACGAAGCAGAGAGCGAGGGCTGTGAGGAGAAGGAAAAAGGGACAGAGGGAGGCAGAGCGAGGGAAAGAGAGAGGTCAGGGAGAGGGGAGCGAGAGAGGCAAAAAGAGAGAGGGGAAAGAGAGAGGTCTGCATCATATTAACGATGGAGTCAAATACATACAGAGGGACACGAGGGGCTTAGCTAGTTAGTTGTGTGTGTTAAGCTTGTGTGTCTTGTCTGACATTGTTGTGTTGTGTGTGTCTATACAGCACTTTAAGAAGCAGCGGAGGTTAATTCCAGAGAGGACAGTGTGGAAGTACTTTGTCCAGCTGTGCAGTGCACTGGAACACATGCACTCCCGACGGGTCATGCACAGAGGTACTACACACACGTGCACGCACGCACGCACACACGCACACACTTGAACTTCAACTTGAGCTATGTACCCTGTCCTCTCTACAGACATAAAGCCAGCTAATGTGTTCATAACAGCCACAGGAGTGGTGAAGCTGGGAGATCTGGGACTGGGACGATTCTTCAGCTCCAAAACCACCGCTGCCCATTCTTTAGGTAAGACACACACACAAACACTTTTGTTTGACTATCCTTGTGGGGACCGAACAATTGATTCCCATTCAAAATCTTATTTTTCTTCAATCCTAATCCTAACTCTTAAACCTAACCCCTAACTTCTAACCATAAACCTAACCCCTATACCTAATTGTAACCCTAACCCTAAACCTAACCTCTAAGCCTAAAATAGCCTTTTTCCTCGTGGGGACCGGCAAAATGAAGCCAACTGGTCCAATTTTCCTGGTTTTACTATCCTTGTGAGGACTTCTGGTCCCCACAAGGATAGTAAAGCCATACATACATACACACACACACACACACACACAGTAAGGGGATGTGTTTCATTAGCTGGTGCAGCCCAGAACCATGTGTGTGTTATAAAGCTGGGGGGGTTGAGGCCTTCTAAAGGCAGCTTAGGGGCTGTCACCTCTTCATTGGCCAGTTAGTCACTTCCTGTTGCCTTGACCCCTGACCTCTGACCTGTTGTCTGGGCGGAACCCGTCTGAAACATGCCTCACCACTGCTGCCCGATACACAGCTCTGTTTGCTGTAAAACAGCGGCAGGCTGACACTGGCACATGATGTGTGTTTGTGAGTGTGTTGTGGTGGGGATTGTGCCGCTGTCAAAAACGCTCAGTCAACATATTCTTACATTCTCAAAAACTTGAGAGGACAGGATGTTTTCAAATAAACATGTAATGAAAATTACAATTTTAATTAAGTGAGAACATCATTACACAATGGTAAACAATAGGATTGAGAGACGACCCACACTTACAGTGTACATTTGGAAAACACAAACCACAGCGCCCTCTTCAGGTGGTCTGTGAGTAGGCTGCTCCTTCAGCCCCTTGGTCAGGGTGGTAGAGAAGAGGAGCGTTTGGTGTGGTTTATTCGGATCCCCATTAGCTTTTGCGGAAGCGCAGCTTCCTAGGGCCAACAAAAAAACATAAAACAGGACAAGTAACAAAACAATGATACACTGATAGACAAAAAACAGTCACACAAATTTAAAATACAACGATATATAAACAATACAACTAAAGAATAATGTGTGTGTGTTAGTGTGATCGATATGTCTGTGTGTGCGTGTCATTCCCCCCCAAAAAAATGTAAAGGTCATTTTGCCATTTGCTTCTCTTTCATTATTAGATGTTTTATACAAAAATATGATGGTTCACTGTTCAATGTTGTCATTTCACTTCTGAGTTTTCCCACTGCTAGTGAAATAGTCATTAAAATGATTGGCAATATCGAAAGGCTTTGTTATAAATGACCCATCAACTTCAATGAATGATGGAGATGAATTGGGTTTTCTGCCCCATGATATAATTTAAGGTACTCCAAAGTCTTTTTCCATTGTGTTTTATGTCATTCCTTCTTCTTTTTGTTAAGTTTAGTCACAAAATGTCTCAATTTACATTATGTCAACCAATCAGCTGAGCAGCCTGACTTGTCTTCCTCCTCTCTTGCATCATTTCTTTGGACCATACCATTTTTCAATTCATCATCAATCCAGGGGTCTCTTACAGTTTTCACAGCTAATTTTTAAACAGATGCATGCTTGTCAACAATAATTGTACAAATACTTCCAATGCTGCATCTGGATTCATTTCCTCAAACACATCAGACCAACATACATTTTTTACATCTTCAACAAAACATGTTGTATGATCTCTTATTAATTACTTTAGGCCCAACCTTTGACACTTTGGCTTTCCTTGTTATTGCCACAATTGTATGGCCACTACAGCAAATGGGAACTGATATTTCTTTGGAGCAAAGCTCTGCAGCATTAGTGAAGATATGATCAATACAAGTGGATGTCACAGATCCAACACTATTGGTATTCACTCTAGTTGGTTGAGTGATGTCCTGGGTCATATTAGAGGCATTAGTCACAGTTAGAAGCTTCCTCTTGAGAGGACAGCTAGTTGCTAACCAGTCAATGTTCAGGTCACCTCTCTGTTAACGTCACACGTTATCAAGCATTGCATATATATTATCCAGATATTGACTGTTAACACTTGGTGGCCTATAGCAGCACCCCAAAAGAAGAGGCTTTAGATGAGGCAGGTGAACTTGCAACCACAACAATTCAACAACATTTGACATGAGATCCTCTCTAAGCTTTACAGGAATATGGCTCTGAAAATACACTGAGTGTACAAAACATTAGGAACACATTCCTAATATTGCCCTCAGAACAGCCTCAATTCGTCGGGGCATGAACTCTACAAGGTGTTGAAATCGTTCCACAAGGATGCTGGCCCATGTTTTGCCGCCTTGCCGCCTTGCCAGGTCACCCTTGCAAAATAGGTTTTTAACCTCAATGGGTCTTACCTGGTTAAATAAATGGTTCCCACAGTTGTGCCAAGTTGGCTGGGTATCCTTTGGTTGGTGGACCATTCTTGATACACAATGGAAATTGTTGAGCGTGAAAAACCCAGCAGCATTGCAGTTCTTGACACACTCAAACAGGTGCGCCTGGCACCTACTACCATAGCTTGTTCAAAGGCACTTACATATTTTGTCTTGCCCATTCACCCTCTGAATGGCACACTTACACAATCCATGTCTCAACTGACTCAATGCTTAAAAATCCTTCCTTAACCCGTGTTCTCCCCTTCATCTACACTGATTTGAGGTGGATTTAACAGGTGACATCAATAAGGGGTTATAGCTTTCACCTGGTTGGTCTATGTCATGGAAAGAGTGTTCATAATGTTTTGTACACTCAGTGTTTACAGCAACACCTCCCCCATAGGCATTCTTGTATTGCTACTGCTGTATCATCAAAGGAATTATCTTAGTGAGTTTCAGAGATGGCCAGTATATGAATGTTATCCAATCTTAACACGTTATTGATTTCATGAACCTTATTTCTAAGGCTACATATATTGATACGGGCTGTTCTCAGCCCTTTCCTGGGTAGCTTATCAGAGATATACATAATACGGGGGAAAAAATATATACAATAAAAATAAAAATACTGTTTGGCTAATAGTCAGTCAATCAGGTACTTATGAGTGTCATTTGATGTATGTGTGTGATGTTGGGCTGAAGCTACTGACCAGGAAGCTTGGCTCTCTCACTCCTCCCAGGTTTCTGGGAGGGAGGGTGGACAATCAGCTTGTCGTAGCGGATGTAAGCAATGTCCCCACGCTCTCTGGCAGCTTCCATAGCTGGGATAAGTTATTTCCGCCGCTGG